>NC_057809.1:435606150-435771169 GCF_018294505.1 Triticum aestivum
GTGGTTATGTTGCTGTCCTTTAGTGCCCATCATATGAGCGTGCGCGTGGATCACACCATAGGGTTAGTCGTATGTTGATAGGACTATGTATTGGAGCGCAAGAGTGACAGAAGCTTCAACCTAGCATAGAAATTGATGCATACGGGATTGAAGGGGGGCCAATATATCTTAATTTTGTGGTTGTGTTTTACCTTAATGAACGTTAGTAGTTGCGGATGCTTGCTAATAGTTCCAATCATAAGTGCATAGAATTCCAAGTCAGGGATGACATGCTAGCAGTGGCCTCTCCCACATAAAACTTACTATCGGTCCAGTAACGTAGTCAATTGCTTAGGGACAATTTCGCAACTCCTACCACCACTTTTCCACACTCGCTATACTAACTTTATTGCTTCTTTACCTAAAACAACCCCTAGTTTTTATTTACGTTCTTTTTATATTCTTGCAAACCTATCATGTTACACGTACAAAGTATTTCTAGTTTTATACTTGTTCTAGGTAAAGTGAACGTCAAGCGTGCTTAGAGTTGTATCGGTGGTTGATAGAACTTGAGGGAATATTTGTTCTACCTTTAGCCCCTCGTTGGGTTCGACACTCTTACTTATCGAAAGAGGCTACAATTGATCCCCTATATTTGTGGGTTATCAGTCCTCAAAGCACCACGACATGGGTTTACACGCCGGTAGCCTTATCTCACAAAGCGTAGGGGGCAAACATACAAAGAAAGATCTAACGGGAAGATAACATGCATGATATTGAAGTACTGCAGAGTTATATTACATCAAATAATCGCTGCAGTTCTAACTTAAGGTAAAACTGTCTTGGTCTTGAACTCGCAGTGGCAACGAGAAACGGGGTGCCTAGTCCCGGCGCTGGCCCTCCACCCTCTCAACTCCATCAACACAGTTGATAATGGGCTTGATACGCTCCTTGAGCACCTCGAGGTCCACCTCCTCTGGCAAGCTCTCCAACGTGTCGGCAAAGTTGACAGAGGAGTTCCAGAATTCCACCTTGGTGAGTACCTTGGTCAGGGTGCCCCGGTAGAGCCTCCGAGGCTTGTTCGCCAGATAAGTTGCCCGGTTGGAGCGGAGCTGCTCCAGGGCTCAAAGAACACCTTCGAAGAACAGGGTCAGTCTGGCGTTGGGACTCACGTTCGGCTTCGGAAGGTACCTCACATTCAACATCCCTATGGCAACCATCTTCGTGGTGATCCCGCCGGCAACGTCGGCGAGGCGGCTGACCCAACGGTTTATGCTCTCTGTGTACTCCTTGTGTGTGGCGGCATTATCCCTCCACAACTGCCTCTCCTCCTCCAGGCACATGGTCAAGGTCTCTTCCCAGGCCCTGACCTCCGAAAGCGTCCCCTTAAGGCCCTCCAGCTTCAGCTTCAGGTCATTGATGGCGTCGCTGGCCTTGGAGAGCAGCTCGGCCTTGCCAAGGACTGTCGCCTGCGCCTCCGCCAGAGCGCCGTTGGCCACATCCTTCTCCTCCGTCAGCTTCAGGACCCGTTCCTTCAGCCCATCCCGCTCCACCTCCAGCTCCGCCATGTTGCCGGCATGGACTAGGGCTTGAGCATTGAGTACCCCCTTGTGCTCTGCTCCAGCTCCTGGGTCTGCTACCTCTTGAGCACTACGTTGGTTTTCCCCGAAGAGGAAGGGATGATGCAGCAAAGTAGCATAAGTATTTCCATCACTTTTGAGAACAAGGTATCAATCTAGTAGGAGGCTACTCCCCAGTCCCTCGCACCTGCACAAAACAAATAAATCCTCGCAACCTACGCGATAAGGGGTTGTCAATCCCTACACGGCCACTTACGAGAGTGAGATCTGATAGATATGATAAGATAATATTTTTTGGTATTTTTGTGATAAAGATGCAAAGTAAAGTAAAAGCAAAGGAAATAACTAAGCAGTAGGAGATTAATATGATGAAGATAGACCCGGGGGCCATAGGTTTCACTAGTGGCTTCTCTCGAGAGCATAAGTATTCTACGGTGGGTGAATAAATTACTGTTGAGCAATTGACAGAATTGAGCATAGTTATGAGAATATCTAGGCATGATCATGTATATAGGCATCACGTCCGAGACAAGTAGACCGACTCCTGCCTGCATCTACTTCTATTACTCCACTCATCGACCGCTATCCAACATGCATCTATAGTATTAAGTTAAAAACAGAGTAACGCCTTAAGCAAGATGACATGATGTAGAGGGATAAACTCATACAATATGATGAAAACCCCATCTTGTTATCCTCGATGGCAACAATACAATACGTGCCTTTCTGCCCCTATTGTCACTCGGAAAGGACACCGCAAGATTGAACCCAAAGCTAAGCACTTCTCCCATTGCAAGAAAGATCAATCTAGTAGGCCAAACCAACTGATAATTCGGAGAGACTTGCAAAGATAACCAATCATACATAAAAGAATTCAGAGAAGATTCAAATGTTGTTGATAGATAGACTTGATCATAAACCCACAATTCATTGGTCTCAAAAAACACACCGCAAAAAGAAGATTACATCGAATAGATCTCCACAAGAGAGGGGGA
This sequence comes from Triticum aestivum, assembly GCF_018294505.1. Taxonomy (NCBI): domain Eukaryota; kingdom Viridiplantae; phylum Streptophyta; class Magnoliopsida; order Poales; family Poaceae; genus Triticum; species Triticum aestivum. The sequence continues at coordinate 435,608,705 of NC_057809.1, forward strand.
GAACATTGTATTGAGATCCAAAAAGAGAGAAGAAGCCATCTAGCTACTAACTATGGACCCGTAGGTCTGAGGTGAACTACTCACACTTCATCGGAGGGGCTATGGTATTGATGTATAAGCCCTCCGTGATCGATGCCCCCTCCGGCGGAGCTCCGGAACAGGCCCCAAGATAGGATCTCGTGGATTCAGAAAGTTGCGGCAGTGGAATTAGGGTTTTGGCTCCATCTCTGATCGTTTGGGGGTACGTAGGTATATATAGCAGGAAGGAGTACGTCGGTGGAGCAACATGGGCCCCACGAGGGTGGAGGGCATGCCTGGGGGGGGGGGGGGTAGGCGCGCCCCCTACCTCGTGGCCTCCTCTTTTGTGTCTTGACGTAGGGTCCAAGTCTCCTAGGTCTTGTTCGTTGAGAAAATCATGTTCCCGAAGGTTTCATTCCGTTTGGACTCCGTTTGATATTCCTGTTCTTCGAAACCCTAAAACAGGCAAAAAATAGCAATTCTGGGCTGGGCCTCCAGTTAATAGGTTAGTCCCAAAAATAATATAAAAGTGTATAACAAAGCCCAATAATGTCCAAAACAGTAGATAATATAGCATGGAGCAATCAAAAATTATGGATAAGTTGGAGAGGTATCAAGCATCCCCAAGCTTAATTCCCGCTCGTCCTCGAGTAGGTAAATGATAAAAACAGAATTTTTGATGCAGAGTGCTACTTGGCATAATTTTAATTTAATTCTTCTTAATTGTGGTATGAATATTCAGATCCGAAAGATTCAAGACAAAAGTTCATATTGACATAAAAATAATAATACTTCACGCATACTAACTAAGCAATTATGTCTTCTCAAAATATCGTGGCCAAAGAAGTTCATCCCTACAAAATCATATAGTTTAGTCATGCTCCATTTTTGTCACACAAGAATGCTCTCATCATGCCCAACCCCGATGACAAGCCAAGCAATTATTTCATACTTTAGTAATCTCAAACCTATAAACTTTCATGCAATATATGAGCGCGAGCCATGGACATAGCACTAAGGGTGGAATAGAATATAATGAGTGGGGTTATGTGGAAAAGAAAAAAAAGGAGAAAGTCTCACATCAACGAGGATAATCAATGGGCTATGGAGATGCCCACTGATTGGTGTTAATGCAAGGAGTAGGGATTGCCCTGCAACGGATGCACTAGAGCTATAAATGTATGAAAGCTCAACAAAAGAAACTAAGTGGGTGTGCATCCAACTTGCTTGCTCACGAAGACCTAGGGCACTTGAGGAGGCCCATTGTTGGAATATACAAGACAAGTTCTATAATGAAAATTCCCACTAGTATATGGAAGTGACAAAACAAGAGACTCTCTATCATGAAGATTATGGTGCTACTTTGAAGCACACGTGTGGCAAAGGATAGTAACATTGTCCCTTCTCTCTTTTTCTCTCTCTTTTTTTGGGCCTTCTCTTTTTTATGGCCTTTCTTTTTTTATAATTCCTCACTTGGGACAATGCTCTAGAAAATGATGATCATCACACTTCTATTTATTTACAACTCAATGATTACAACTCGATACTAGAACAAAGTATGACTCTATATGAATGCCTCCGGCGGTGTACCGGGATATGCAATGAACCAAGAGTGACATGTATGAAAGAATTATGAATGGTGGCTTTGCCACAAATACTATGTCAACTACATGATCATGCCAAACAATATGACAATAATGAATGTGTCATGATAAACGGAATGGTGGAAAGTTGCATGGCAATATATCTTGGAATGGCTATGGAAATGCCATAATAGGTATTTATGGTGGCTGTTTTGAGGAAGATATAAGGAGTTTTATGTGTGAAAGAGTGTATCATATCACGGGGTTTTGATGCACCGGCGAAGTTTGCGCCAACTCTCAATGTGAGAAAGGGCAATGCACGGTACCGAAGAGGCTAGCAAGGATGGAAGGGTGAGAGTGCGTATAATCCATGGAATCAACATTATTCATAAAGAACTCACATACTTATTGCAAAAATCTACAAGTCATCAAAAACCTCAGTACTACGCGCATGCTCCTAGGGGGATAGATTGGTAGGAAAAGACAATCGCTCGTCCCCGACCGCCACTCATAAGGAAGACAATCAAATAACACCTCATGTTTCAAATTTGTTACATAACGTTTACCATACGTGCATGCTACGGGACTTGTAAACTTCAACACAAGCATTTCTCAATTTCACAACTACTCAACCAGCACGACTTTGATATTATTACCTCCATATCTCAAAACAATCATCAAACATCAAACTTCCCTTAGTATTCAAAACATTCATAAGAAATTTTACTAATCTTGAATACCTAGAATATTAGGATTTTAAGAAAATTACCATGCTATTTAAGACTCTCAAAATAATCTAAGTGAAGCATGAGAGATCAATAGTTTCTATAAAACAAATCCACCACCGTGCTCTAAAAGATATAAGTGAAGTACTAGAGCAAAACTATATAACTCAAAAGATATAAGCGAAGCACATAGAGTATTCTAACAAATTCCAAATCATGTATGGCTCTCTCAAAAGGTGTGTACAGCAAGGATGATTGTGTTAAACTAACAAATAAAGACTCAAATTATACAAGACGCTCCAAGCAAAACACATGTCATGTGGCGAATAAAAATATAGCTCCATGTAAAGTTACCGATAGAAGTAGATGAAAGAGGGGATGCCTTCCGGGGCATCCCCAAGCTTTGGCTTTTAGGTGTCCTTATATTATATTGGGGGTGCCATGGGAATCCCCAAGCTTAGGCTCTTGCCACTCCTTGTTCCATAATCCATCAAATCTTTACCCAAAACTTGAAAACTTCACAACACAAAACTCAAAGTAGAAAATCTCGTGAGCTCCGTTAGCGAAAGAAAACAAAAGACCACTTCAAGGTATTGTAAGGAACTCATTCTTTATTTATATTGGTGTGAAAACTACTGTATTCCAACTTCTCTATGGTTTATAAACTATTTTACTAGCCATAGATTCATCAAAATAAGCAAACAACACACGAAAAACATAATCTGTCAAAAACAGAACAGTCTGTAGTAATCTGTAGCTAGCGCAAGATTTGGAACCCGAAAAATTCTAAAATAAATTTCTGGACGTGAGAAATTTATCTATTAATCATATGAAAAAATAATTAACTAAATTTCACTTTCCAAATAAAAATGGCAGCAGTTCTCGTGAGCGCTAAAGTTTCTGTTTTTTACAGCAAGTGTAACAAGACTTTCCCCAAGTCTTCCCAATGGTTCTACTTGGCACAAACACTAATTAGACACAAAAAAAACACAAGCAAAACAGAGGCTAGATAAATTATTTATTTCTAAATAGGAGCAAAAAGCAAGGAATAAAAATAAAATTGGGTTGCCTCCCAACAAGCGCTATCGCTTAACGCCCCTAGCTAGGCATAACAAGCAAGGACAGATCTAGGTATTGCCATAATAGTAAGATAGATTATCAAAACTCATTTCATATTCTCTACGTTCGGAAGCAAGTTTTCTTTGAGGCAAGCAAAAGTAATCGAAAGTGCTAAATTTAATGGGACAAAAGTCCCCAAGATCAACCATGGGAGGTATAGGTTCCTCCTTTGGTCCTTCATATTGCACAACCAATTCATCATTATAAGCATTCTTTTGACAGAACTTTGTGAGCCTATATTCAAGAGAATATCCTAGTACATTATTTCAAATATCCAAATCATCATTAAATTCAGAAATTCTATCAACTAAAACATTGGTAGGAACCCTTTTTCTAAGATTTTCATTGAAAACAACATTGTCTAGAGATTGAAAACGCATTATTTCTTCTTGATCAAAGAGGATAGCATCTATGGGAGGACGGCAAGCGTCCACCCTATAATGTGCAAAGATTTCTTTGGCCTCTTTTATTATGAATCTAAACTCATGAGCCAAAAAGATAGTAGCGGCACGCTTAACAGAAGAATGCTCAATATTAGAGAATTCTAGGAAAATCCTTTGTATGCACGGATGCATGTGCATGAATTGTCTTTCAAGTTCAACTACAAGCGTGGCAATAGCGTCCACAAGACTACTAGTTCTATGAAGGATAGAACTACCCATAGAAGGTAAAGCACCGGCACAAGTAAAGAAATCTTGAATAACTCCTTTTCCAATAATATTAGCACTACCAACACAAAAAAAATTGTATGTAAGATGGGTGGTTCTTTAGCAGGAGCATCAGAATTTTTCATGATATTATTGTTGTCCCTATCGACAATAATTTCCCCAATTTCAGACATAGAGGCAGAAGGTAAAGGACTAGCCATAACGGCAAGCAAACGAACTAACGCATAAGCAAACAAAAAGCAAGCGGACAAAACGAGGCAAATAGAGAAAGAGAGGGAGGATAGAGAGAGACGGCGAATAAAACGGCAAGGGTGAAGTGGGGGAGAGGAAAACGAGAGGCAAATGGCAAATAATGTAATGCGGGAGATAAGGGTATGTGATGGGTACTTGGTATGTTGTCTTTTGCGTAGACCTCCCTGGCAATGGCGCCAGAAATCCTTCTTGCTACCTCTCGAGCATTGTGTTGGTTTTCCCCGAAGACGAGGGACTGTAACACCCATGATGCGGCTATATCTCCCACGTGTCGGAGCATGACTTAGAGGCATCACCGCATTGTAGGCAATGTCGCAAGAGGGGTAATCTTTACACATCCCATGTACTGAATAAGAAAGACGTACATAGTTGGATTACAATCGCCACTTCACACAATAACATAAATAGCATTACAATCATCCAGATACAATCAAGGTCCGACTATGGAACCAAAATAAAGACAACCCCAAATGCATAATGTCCCCGATCGCCCCAACTAGGCTCCACTACTGATCGTCTGGAAAAGAAATGTAGTATCGTCCTGAGTCCTCATCGAACTCCCACTTGAGCTCAGTCGCATGTCCTGGAATGGTATCATCGGCACCTGCATCTGGTTTTGGAAGTAATCTTTGAGTCATGGGGACTCAGCAATCTCACACCCTCACGATCAAGACTATTTAAGCTTATAGGTAGGGAAAAAGTATGAGGTGGAGCTGCAGCAAGCACTAGCATATATGTTGGCTACCTTACGCAAATGAGAGCGAGAAGAGAAGGCGAAGCACGTTCGAGAATCTATGATCAAGAAGTGATCCAAGACTACTTACGTTCAAGCATAACCCGAGACCGTGTTCTCTTCCTGGACTCTGCCGAAAAGAGAACATCACGGCTACCACGCTGTTGAACCATTTTAATTAAGTTAAGTTTCAGGTTTTCTACAACCGGACATTAACAAATTCCCATCTGCCCATAAACGTGGGCATGACTTTCGAAAGTTCAAATCCCTGCAGGGGTGTCCCAACTTAGCCCATCACAATCTCTCATGGTGAACAAAGCATATTCCTTCTCCCAGGACGGCCCGATCAGTCTTGGAATCCCGGTTACAAGACATCTCGACAATGGTAAAACTAAATCAGCAAAGCCACCCAAATGTGCCGACAAATCCCGATAGGAGGTGCACATATCTCGTTCTCAGGGCACACCGGATTGTCCAAGGTTCTGGTAGGCCAGCCCAGAGTTGTCCCTGGTAGCCACCGGCAGCTGACAGGTTGGACCAACACTCAGAGGAGCACTGGCCCAGGGGTTTAAAATAAAGATGACCCTTGAGTCCGTGGAACCCAAGGGAAAAAGGCTAGGTGGCAAATGGTAAAACCAATGTTGGGCCTTGCTGGAGGAGTTTTATTCAAGGTGAACTGTCAAGGGGTTCCCATTATAACCCAACCACGCAAGGAACGCAAAATCAAGGAACATAACACTGGTATGAAGGAAACTAGGGCGGTAAGAGTGGAACAAAACACCAGGCATAAGGATGAGACTTCCACCCTTTACCAAGTATATAGATGGATTAAGTAAACAAGATATAATAATGATATCCCAACAATAAACATGTTCCAACAAGGAACAAACTCCAATTTTCACCTGCAACTAGCAACGCTATAAGAGGGGCTGAGCAAAGCGGTAACATAGACAAACAATGGTTTGCTAGGACAAGGTGGGTTAGAGGTTTGACATGGAAATATGGGAGGCATGATAAAGCATGTGGTAGGTATCGCGGCATAGGCATAGCAATAGAGCGAGCAATAAGCAAGCAAAGATAGAAGTGATTTCGAGGGTATGGTCATCTTGCCTGCAAAGTTCTCCGAGTTGACGTAAGCTTGATCCTCGTAAGCATACTCAACGGGTTCCTCGATCACGTACTCATCTCCCGTCTCTACCCAAAGCAAGAAACACAAGCAAAGGGAACTACGATCAACCACGGTGCAATGCGCAAGCAACATGATGCAAAACATGGAATGATATGTGGGATGTGTTATGCAATGCATATGCGTGCTTCAGAAATGAAAGATTGAACCAGACCTCAACATGGAAAACCAAGAGTGCCACTGGAAAGATGAGTTGATTTCGGTCGAAATCGATATAAAGATCACCGGAATCGGATGCACGGTTTGCAAATGGCAAGCAAAACAATAAAGGCACAAAGCTGCGATTAATAGCACGATGCCATCTAAATGCATCAAGAAAAATAAGCTACCGCACTCTAACATAGCAACAAAGCACATGGCAGTGATCCACTCAAGATGCTTGACAAAAGATGAACACTGAGCTACGGCTAAATCACAAAATAGCAGGTTCAAACAAGCATAGCAAAAGTGAAAAAGATATCAGGTTCACAGACTTAGTGAAAATAACATGTCAGGATTTAACATCAGGAAGCAATGTTTAGAGCAAGATATCAACATGCTACAAGAACATATCATGGCAAAGCAATGCATCGCATGAAACTACTCAAAGCATATAACAGAAGTACCTTACTGACCATAAGCCAAAAGGGATCAAAAAATACAATGGCAACCATGTAAACATAGCAAGTTTCGTTATCAGATTCAGATTTAGAAGAAAACTGGACATGGCAAAATCAGAGTTACGTAGGCATGTTTGCGAGCTCGATGCACTCACCACAAGGCATTGCATGACCAACTAAGCATACACCCAGCAAGAAGACATGTTCAATAAGCTAACCATGGCAAGAACAACCTCGTAGCATGCATGGATCAACTACAACAACCTTGGAAAAATTGATTAACATGTAAACAACCTGCCAGGAACATTTTATAGCAAAAGTAGAGCAAGATTGAGTCATGCTAGGTACGCCATAATTGCAAACAAAGACATGGATGGAGAGAACATAACAATATCTCAAAATCATCCTTACTGAACATGCTCAAAAGAGGCATGTATCACTCTGTAGCAACAAGAATACATGGCATAAAAATATCATCAGGGAAATGACTTAGAAGAATTCTAAGTCCCTGAAATCAGCAACATCACGAGAGCTACTTTGTATGCTTGTGCTAGTCACCACATTAATCACAAAAATACATGGCATACACCCCTGTAAATATGGCATGGCATAGCCCAAAACACATGTAGGGCTCAAGTTCATAGGAGGCACACATTAAACATGGCAAAATTGAAAAATGTCCATAATCTGTTAAGAAACAGAAACTAACATTACATAGCACTCTTGCAACAGCATTTTGGGCATCAAGATGAACTCAAATAAACATGATGCAATGGAATGAAATGAAGTGCACATCCATACGAACAATTTGATATATTGCATGCACGAAACGGAGTTACGGATGCAAAGTTATGACATGATGAAGAATGCTAAAAATATTAGGGACTTGGGGGAAAAACAAGGTCAACCCCTAGGTTACTGTAGTTGGATCTGGATCGGGGCACGTTGTTTGAGGATTGCCAGAACAGTAGCTCGCTGGGGTACTTGAACTTGCTGGAGCGGGAGGACGACGGGCGCCAGCGAGGAGGCGCCGGATCTGGCCTTGCCTCGACCGGATCTGGCCGGGGCGGCGCGGTGGTGGTTGAATGGCGGTGGCGGACGGCTCGGAAGGCGGAGCAGGGCGCGCCGGCGAGGTCGGTGGGGAGGCGCTGGGGTGCGGTGGCCGGCCACGGAGACGCGCGGTGGCGTGGCGAGGAGGTGGCAGAACCCCGGGCGGCGGCGCGGTCGGAACGGGCCGGGCGGGTCCGTGATGGGCCCAGCGGGCCTGAGGAGAGAGAGAGAGCCGGCGGGGGACATGTGGCGAAGTCTGATTGGACGCGGGCGGTGGCGGACGCGTCCGGCCGGCGGCGGACGTGTCCGGCGGTGCGGAGGAGCGGGTTAGGGTTTGGACTGCGCGAAAATCCAGGGGGAGACACATATTTATAGGTAGAGGGAGCTAGGATACTCCAAATGAGGTGCGGTTTTCAGCCACGCGATCGTGATCGACTGACCGAGATAATGGAGGAGGTTTAGCTGGGCTTTGGGCCACTTTGGAGAGGTGTTGGGCTGCAACACAGACAAGGCCTTTACGGTTCCTCAGTTAACCGTTGGAGTATCAAACAAAGTCCAAATGGCACGCAACTTGACAGGCGGTCTATCGATAGTATACCAAGGCCGCTTGGCAAGTATTGGTCCAATCCGAGAATGTTTAACAACCGCACACGAAAAGAGGCAAAAGGGAGCGCCGGAGGACATAGGAGTGCCGGAATGCAAAACGGATAACGGGGAAAATGCTCGGATGCCTGAGACGAACACGTATGCAAATGCGATGCACATGATGACATGATATGAGATGGATGACATGGACAAAAGCAACACGAGGACAAAACCCAACAACGAGGAGTATCATAACTTAGTGCCGAAAATGGCAAGAGTTGGAATACAAATATGGCAAGTTACATATGGGGCGTTACAACACTCCACCACTACGAAAGGATCTCGTCCCGAGATCTAGGACTGGAAAAACTCCGGATATTCGGAACAGAGGTGGTCCTCGCATTCCCAGGTGGCTTCATGGTCGGAATGATGTGACCACTTCACTTTCATGAATTTGATAGACTTGTTGCGAGTCTTGTGCTCAGTTTCTTCAAAAATAGCAATGGGGTGCTCATGATAAGACATGTCTTCTTGGAGATCAATCTCTTCAAAGTTGATGGTGCAGTCAGGAGTCTTGAAACACTTGTGGAGTTGAGACACGTGAAACACGTCGTGCACATTTTCAAAGTTGGACGGAAGCTCAAGTTGATAGGCGAGATCGCCTCTTTTACCAATGATCTTGAAAGGACCCAAATATCTAGGGGCAAGCTTCCCTTTGATACCGAAGCGACGGGTACCTTTCATTGGAGAGACGCGGAGGTAGACATGGTCTTCGATCTCGAAAGCCAAGTCATGATGCTTGCTATCATAGTAACTCTTCTGCCGCGATTGCGCGGCTTTGAGATTTTCACGAATGACTTTGCACATTTCTTCAGCCTCTGTGATCAAGTCATTGCCAAGAAGTTGGCGTTCACCAGTCTTTGACCAGTTAAGAGGAGTACGACACTTTCTGCCATAGAGGATCTCGAATGGGGCCTTGCCCGAAATCGCTTGGAAGTTGTTGTTGTGGGAGAACTCGGCATAAGGAAGACAATCTTCCCACTTCATACCAAAAGAAATGACACATGCCCTAAGCATATCTTCAAGAATTTGATTGACTCGCTCGACTTGTCCACTAGTTTGAGGATGAAAGGTTGTGCTGAAGCGAATGTTGGTGCCCATAGCCTTCTGAATGGAATCCCAGAACTTAGAAGTGAAGATGCGTCCACGATCTGAAGATATCAACTTTGGAATGCCGTGCAAAGAGACAATCCTGGAGGTATACAGCTCTGCCAACTGAGCTGCTGTGATAGATTCTTTGATAGGAAGAAAATGAGCCACTTTAGTGAGCTTGTCGATGACAACGAAGATAGCATCATTGCCACGCTTGGACTTTGGAAATCCAGTCACGAAGTCCATCTCAATATGGTCAAACTTCCATTCTGGAATGGCAAGAGGTTGGAGGAGACCAGCTGGTCGTTGGTGTTCTGCTTTCACTCTTCTGCATACATCACATTCATTCACGAACTAAGCAATCTCGCGCTTCATTCGAGTCCACCAATACGACTGCTTGAGGTCATGGTACATCTTCGTGCTTCCAGGGTGAATAGAGAGGAGTGAATTGTGAGCCTCATTCATAATGACTTTACGAAGGTCACCCTTAGGAACAACAATGCGATCCTCGAAGAAAAGAGTATCCTTGTCATCAAGACGATAGCACTTGTACTTGGGTTGGCTCTTGGCAATCCCAATCTTCACCTTCTTTACCATGGCACCAAGAAGTTGAGCCTCGCAAATCTGATCTTCCAAAGTAGGAGAGACTTGGAGGTTGGCAAGGAATCCTTGAGGAACAACTTGGAGATTAAGTTTGCGGAAAGCTTCACAAAGCTCTGGTTGATAGGGCTTGAGAATCAAACTGTTGTAGTAAGCCTTCCTGCTCAATGCGTCAGCAATGACATTGGCCTTGCCCAGAGTGTATTCGATACTTGGATTATACTCTTGAATCAACTCTACCCAACGAGTCTGCCTGAGGTTGAGGTTGGGCTGAGTGAAGATGTACTTGAGACTCTTATGATTAGTGAAGATGTCCACTTTTCTTCCCAACAAGAGATGTTTCCATGTTAAAAGAGCATGGACAACTGCCGCCAACTCGAGGTTATCAGTGGGGTAGTTATTTTCGTTGGGATTCAACTGGCGAGAGGTATAGGAGACAACTTTCTTCTCTTGCATCAACACGGCACCGAGACCTTGCAGGGAAGCATCAGAGAAAACCTCAAACGGTTTGGATTCATCAGGAGGAGTCAGAACTGGAGCTGTGACTAACTTCTCTTTGAGGGTGTTGAAAGCGATGTCATATTCAGGTGTCCAGACATACTTCACATGCTTCTGGAGAAGGTTGGAAAGAGGCTTCATGATCTTTGAGAAATTCTCAAAGAACCTTCGACAATAGCTTGCGAGCCCAAGGAAACTGCGGAGTTGCTTCACATTCTGAGGCGGTTCCCAATTCACAATTGCAGACACCTTCTCAGGATTAACAGCTATGCCCTTGGCGGAGATGATATTCCCAAGGTAGAGAACCTCATCGAGCCAAAACTCACACTTTGAAAACTTCGCGTAGAACTGATGTTCTCTGAGTTTGTCCAGCACCAATCTCAAGTGCTTGGCATGATCCTCCTTGTTCTTGGAAAAGACCAAAATGTCATCGAGATAGACCAAGACGAAGTCATTTTTGTAGGGGCTGAAGATGAAGTTCATCATGCGAGAGAATGTTGGAGGATCGTTGACAAGGCTGAAAGACATGACAACGCATTCATATGAACCATAGCTTGTTCTGAAGGCTGTCTTGGGGATATTTTGTTCACGAATGCGAATCTGATGATAGCCCATACAGAGGTCAAGATTGGAGAATATTTGAGCACCTTTGAGTTGCTCAAAAAGCTCGTTGATGTTGGGAAGTGGGTACTTGTTCTTTATGGTCTTCTTGTTCAATGGACGGTAGTCGACACAAAGTCGGTCCGTTCCATCCTTCTTCTTGACAAAAAGAACACCACAACCCCATGGAGAAGAACTTGGTCGGATGAGACCCATACGCTCTTGAATATCGAGTTGCTTCTTCAGCTCCTTCAACTCTTCAGGTCCAAGCTTGTAAGGACGTTTGCAAACAGGTTCCGTGCCAGGCTCAAGATCAATGAAGAATTCAACTGGCCGGTGAGGAGTCATTCCTGGAAGCTCTTCTGGAAAGACGTCTTGATATTCACAAACGACTGGAATCTGAGAGATGGCATCCAACTCGCCCTTCTCATTGAGAGAAAACAGTCGAATGGTATCATCACGAGCGGCAAAGATGATCACATCCTCGGACGAGTGTGTCAATTGAATCTACCTGGCAGCACAATCAAGCTGAACCTTGTGCTTAGAAAGCCAGTCCATTCCGAGAATTAGATCAATATCCGAGTCACCAAGAACATTAGGAGAAGACAGAAACTTATAGTCGCCCATCGTGATAGTAACATCCGGAACCATGGAGTTAGCGTTCATGCATTTACCCGGTGAGACAACTGCTAACGGACTAGGCAAAACTTGGAAAGCCAACTCATGCTTCGATGCAAATGGTCTTGAGATGAAACAATGTGATGCACCAGTATCAAAAAGGATTTTTGCAGGAATATCGTTAACAGGAAGGTTACCCATGATCACTTCTGACGAGTCCTTTCCCTGAGCTGCGTTCGTTAAGTTGACCTTAGAAGACTTGGGATTATGCTTGACCACTACATTGCTGGCAGATCTCACAGGAGGAGGAGGAGGAAGACGCCTCTGGTTGAAGCATTTGTTTGCATAGTGACCCTTCTGCTGACACTTGTTGCACGTGACCTCTAAAAGCGGACGGTGATACGGAGCACTTGATCTTGGAGCATGAGACGAAGTATTTTTCTGAAAGCCTGGGTTGGGTGGGTGGGAAGATCCATTGCCACCTTTGCTCTTCTGCTGATAAGGCTGACGGAACGGAGGAGGAGGAGGCAACCAATACTTTTGCTACTTAGTTGCCACTTGAGTTGAATAAGAAGAAGGAGTTGCATCCCTGACTCTCTTCTTGGAAGCATCGCACTTGAGCTGAGCAGTCTCTTGCTTCAGTGCCATGTTGTAGAACTTATCATACTTCTTCGGCTCAAAAAGCACAAGAGCAAGTTGCAGATCTTCTCTGAGGCCACCTCTGAACTGATAAATCATGCTCTTCTCGTCAGGGATGTCTTGCTTAGTGAAACGAGTGAGCTTCTGGAACATGATGTTGTATTGGTAAACAAACAAGCTTCCTTTCTTCAGATTGCCGAACTCCTTGCGCTTGCTCTCAACAACACTCTGAGGAATGTGCTGAGCTCTGAAGTCTTGGCAGAATTCATCCCAGGTAATCACACGACCTCCTCTGGAATCTTTGTATTGATGATACCACTCTGCAGCTTGGTCTTTGAGTTGGAACGAAGCAAACTTGGCAAAGTCCTCAGGCCTGACGTTGCTGCACTCGAAATGTTTGCAGATATCCACGAGCCAATCATCAGCGTCTGTGGCCTCGACACAGTTACTAAAGGTCTTTGGTTGGTTTGCGAGGAACTGGTTGAGTGTAGCAAACTGATTTTGATTGTTGCCATTGCCTTGATTTCCTTGGTTGCGCTCTTGCAAGAGTTGCATAATGAGCTGCGTGTTGGTGTTGGTAGCGGCCATCACAGCTTGCCATTCCTCCGGAGGTGGAGGTGGTGGCGGTGGTTCCGGATTCTGACGCGTTGGAGGAGCCATCCTGAAGAGGGTGACATCCGTTAGCATCTTGAAAGACATATATTCAAGCTAAATCAAATGGATCGAAATTGCAACATATAGCCTTAACATTTGAACAAGAATGAATGAATGAATTCCAAATGAAATGGTCACACTTCCATAAATTGAGAAGCCACCTAGATAGAGGTAGATGAATAAAACAACAAGGTACGGACATGAACAAATACTTGGTGAGGATTACCCAATCACAAACGAAATATATGTGGAAGAAATACTAGAGCTACATGAATTCCCACCTATGAAACTCCCGAAAGTTTCCAGTTATGCAATCATGTGTTGGGGATACAGGGGAAGCATAATATCTCACCCAAAACTAGCAAATCCTACATCTAGCTATATCCATCCTTCAACACATAACCAAGAAACCTTCGGAAAAATCATTTACCTCAACCTTCGAAAAGCATCCGTTATACGAGTTATGGCAATACTCCCGAACTCCCGCCCCAGTACTGGGTGGCGTGGAGGTTATCTCACCAACAACTGCATAAAAGAGATTTTTGATGTCGGCGAACTCAGGTATTCCAGAATTGCAACGATAAAATTGTGACGACAACACCTCGGAGCTCAACTCCCCGGGACACTGCCACAACCCCTAAATGTCAGGAGGCACCAAGAACAATGTTCTCGTCACAAAACCATCGGAACGATTCCAAGATACCCGCGTGATCCTAAAAAAATAATTAGTGAAATTTGAGAAGAGAAGAGTCAAAACTCTACGTCGGGATACCTCACCACAGCGATGAAGGGACTGAGGAGTAATAAGAATCCTACTCTCCGATATATATAATCCTAAAAGACTCAAAACATTTTTCTAGACTCAACAACACCAACGATTCGATCAAGCAGGGGGCTCCTAAGTCGGGGAAGGCTCTGATTACCAACTTGTAACACCCACGATGCGGATATATCTCCCACGTGCGGAGCACGACTTAGAGGCATAACCGCATTGTAGGCAATGTCGCAAGAGGGGTAATCTTTACACATCCCATGTACTGAATAAGAAAGAGGTACATAGTTGGCTTACAATCGCCACTTCACACAATAACATAAATAACATTACAATCATCCAGATACAATCAAGGTCCGACTACGAAACCAAAATAAAGACAACCCCAAATGCATAATGCCCCCGATCGCCCCAATTGGGCTCCACTGCTGATCGTCTGGAAAAGAAACATAGTATCGTCCCGAGTCCTCCTCGAACTCCCACTTGAGCTCATTCGCATCTCCTGGAATGGTATCATCGGCACCTGCATCTGGTTTTGGAAGTAATTTGTGAGTCACGGGGAATCAGCAATCTCACACCCTCGCGATCAAGACTATTTACGGTTATAGGTTGGGAAAAAGTATGAGGTGGAGCTGCAACAAGCACTAGCATATATGGTGGCTACCTTATGCAAATGAGAGCGAGAAGAGAAGGCGAAGCACGTTCGAGAATCTATGATCAAGAAGTGATCCAAGACTACTTAGGTTCAAGCATAACCCGAGACCGTGTTCTCTTCCCGGACTCCGCCGAAAAGAGACCATCACGGCTACACACGTTGTTGAACCATTTTAATTAAGTTAAGTTTCAGGTTTTCTACAATCGGACATTAACAAATTCCCATTTGCCCATAACCGCGGGCACGGCTTTCGAAAGTTCAAATCCCTGCCCCAACTTAGCCCATCACAAGCTCTCACGGTCAACGAAGGACATTCCTTCTCCCAGGACGGCCCGATCAGAATCGGAATCCCGGTTACAAGACATCTCGACAATGGTAAAACTAAACCAGCAAAGCTACCTGAATGTGTTAACAAATCCCGATAGGAGCTGCACATATCTCGTTCTCAGGGCATGCCGGATTGTCCAAGGTTCCGGTAGGCCAGCCTAGAGTTTCCCCTGGTGGCCACCGGCAGCTGACAGGTTGGACCAACACTCAGAGGAGCACTTGCCCGGGGGTTTAAAATAAAGATGACCCTTGAGACCGCGGAACCCAAGGGAAAAAAGGCTAGGTGGAAAATGGTAAAACCAATGTTGGGCCTTGCTGGAGGAGTTTTATTCAAGGCGAACTGTCAAGGGGTTCCCATTATAACCCAACCGCATAAGGAACGCAAAATCAAGGAACATAACACCGGTATGACGGAAACTAGGGCGGCAAGAGTGGAACAAAATACCAGGCATCAGGCCGAGCCTTCCACCCTTTACCAAGTATATAGATGCATTAAGTAAACAAGATATAATAATGATATCCCAACAATAAACATGTTCCAACAAGGAACAAACTCCAATCTTCACCTGCAACTAGCAACACTATAAGAGGGGCTGAGCAAAGCGGTAACATAGCCAAACAACGGTTTGCTAGGACAAGGTGGGTTAGAGGTTTGACATGGCAATATGGGTGGCATGATAAAGCATGTGGTAGGTATCGCATCATAGGCATAGCAATAGAGCGAGCAACTAGCAAGCAAAGATAGAAGTGATTTCGAGGGTATGGTCATCTTGCATGCAAAGTTCTTCGAGTTGACGTAAGCTTGATCCTCGTAAGCGTACTCAACGGGTTCCTCGATCACTTAGTCGTCTCCCGGCTCTACACAAAGCAAGAAACACAAGCAAAGGGAACCACGATCAACCACGGTGCAATGCGCAAGCAACATGATGCAAAACATGGCATGATATGCGGGATGTGATATGCAATGCATATGCGTGCTTCGGAAAGGAAAGATTGTACCAGGCCTCAACTTGGCAAACCAAGAGTGCCTCTGGAAAGATGAGTTGATTTCGGTCAAAATCGATATAAAGATCACCGGAATCGGATGCACGGTTTGCAAATGGCAAGCAAAACAATGATGACACAAAGTTGCGATTAACAACACGATGCCATGTAAATGCATAAAGAAAAATAAGCTGCTGCACTCTAACATAGCAAAAAAGCACATGGAAGTGATCCACTCAAGATGCTTGACAAAATATTAACACTGAGCTACGGCTAAATCACACAATAGCAGGTTCAAACAAGCAGGGCAAAAGTGCAAAAGATATCAGGTTCACAGACTTAGTGAAAATAACATGTCAGGATTTAACATCAGGAAGCAATGTTTAGAGCAATATATCAACATGCTACAGGAACATATCATCGCAAAGCAAGGCATGGAATGAAACTACTCAAAGCATATAACAAAAGTCCCTTACTGACCATAAGTCAAAAGGGATCAGAAAATACAATGGCAACCATGTAAACATAGCAAGTTTCGTTATCAGATTCAGACTTAGAAGAAAACTAGACATGGCAAAATCAGAGTTACGTAGGCATGTTTGCGAGCTCGATGCACTCACCACAAGAAATTGCATGACCAACTAAGCATACACCCAGCAAGAAGACATGTTCAATAAGCTAACCATGGCAAGAACAACCTCATAGCATGCATGGATCAACTACAACAACCTTGGCAAAATTGATTAACATGTAAACAACCTGCTAGGAACATTTTATAGGAAAAGTAGAGCAAGATTGAGTCATGTTAGGTACTCCATAATTGCAAACAAAGACATGGATGGATAGAACATAACAGTATCTCAAAATCATCCTTACTGAACATGCTCAAAAGAGGCATGGATCACTCTGTAGCAACAAGAATACATGGCATAAAAATATCATCAGGGAAATGACTTAGAAGAATTCTAAGTCCCTGAAATCAGCAACATCACGAGAGGTACTTTGTATGCTTGTGCTAGTCACCACATTGATCACAAAAATATATGGCATACACCCCTGTAAAGATGGCATGGCATACCCCAAAACACATGTAGGGATCAAGTTCATAGGAGTCACACATTAAACATGGCAAAAATGACAAATGTCAATAATCTGTTAAGAAACAGAAACTAACATTACATAGCAGTCTTGCAACAACATTTAGGGCATCAAGATGAACTCAAATGAACATGGTGCAATGGAATGAAATGAAGTGCACATCCATACCAACAATTTGATATATTGCACGCACGAAACGGAGCTACGGATGCAAAGTTATGACATGATGAAGAATGCTAAAAATATTAGGGACTTGGGGGAAAAACGAGGTCAACCCCTAGGTTACCGTAGCTGGATCTGGATCGAGGCAAGTTGTTCGAGGATCGCCGGAACAGTGGCTCGCCGGGGTACTTGAACTTGCTGGAGTAGGAGGACGACGGGCGCTGGCGAGGAGGCGCCGAATCTGGCCTTGCCGCGGCCGGATCTGGCCGGGGCGGCGCGGTGGTCGTTGAACGGCGGCGGCGGACGGCGCGGAAGGCGGAGCAGGGCGCGCCGGCGAGGTCGGCGGGGAGGCGCGCCGGCGGGGAGGCGCTGGGGCGCGGTGGCCAGCGAGGGCGATGCACGGTGGCCGGCGACGGCAACGCGCGGTGGTGCGGCGAGGAGGCGGCGAACCCCGGGCGGCGGCGCCGTCGGAATGGGCCGGGCGGGTCCGCGATGGGCCCGGCGGGCTGGAGGAGAGAGAGAGCCGGCGGGGGACACGTGGCGAAGTCTGATTGGACGCGGGCGGTGGCGGACGTGTCCGGCCGGCGGCGGACGTGTCCGGTGGCGCGGAGGAGCGGGTTAGGGTTTGGACAGCGCGAAAATCCGGGGGGAGACACATATTTATTGGTAGAGGGAGCTAGGAGACTCCAAATGAGGTGCGGTTTTCGGCCACCCGATCGTGATCGAACGACCGAGATGATGGAGGAGGTTTAGCTGGGTTTGAGCCACTTGGGAGAGATGTTGGGCTGCAACACACACGAGGCCTTTACGGTTTCTCGGTTAACCATTAGAGTATCAAACGAAGTCCAAATGGCACAAAACTTGACAGGCGGTCTACCGGTAGTATACCTAGGCCGCTTGGAAAGTCTCGGTCCAATCCGAGACCGTTTAACACCGGCACACGAAAAGAGGCAAAAGGGAGTGCTAGAGGACATAGGAGTGCCGGAATGCAAAACGGACAACGGGGAAAATGCTCGGATGCCTAAGACGAACACGTATGCAAATGCGATGCACATGGTGACATGATATGAGATGCATGACATGGACAAAAGCAACACGAAGACAAAACCCAACAACGAGGAATATCATAACTTAGTGCCGAAAATGGCAAAAGTTGGAATACAAATATGGCAAGTTACATTTGGGGCGTATAGGGATGATGCAACAGAGTAGCATAATTATTTCCCTCAGTTTTGAGAACCAAGGTATCAATCCTGTAGGAGGCTATGCGCCAGTCCCTCGCACCTGCACAAAACAAATAAATCCTTGTAACCAAGCGATAAGGGGTTGTCAATCCCTACACGGCCACTTACGAGAGTGAGATCTGATAGATATGATAAGATAATATTTTTTGGTATTTTTGTGATAAAGATGCAAAGTAAAGTAAAAGAAAAGTAAAAAAGCAAAGGAAATAACTAAGTTGTAGGAGATTAATATGATGAAGATAGACCCGGGGCAATAGGTTTCACTAGTGGCTTCTCTCGAGAGCATCAGTATTCTATGGTGGGTGAACAAATTACTGTTGTGCAATTGACAGAATTGAGCATAGTTATGAGAATATCTAGGCATGCTCATGTATATAGGCATCACGTCCGAGACAAGTAGACCGACTCCTGCCTGCATCTACTACTATTACTCCACTCATCGACCGCTATCCAGCATGCATCGAGAGTATTAAGTTAAAAACAGAGTAACGCCTTAAGCAAGATGACATGATGTAGAGGGATAAACTCATGCAATATGATGAAAACCCCATCTTGTTATCCTCGATGGCAACAATACAATACATGCCTTGCTGCCCCTACTATCACTGGGAAAGGACACCACAAGATTGAACCCAAAGCTAAGCACTTCTCCCATTGCAAGAAAGATCAATCTAGTAGGCCAAACCAAACTAATAATTCGAAGAGACTTGCACAGATCACCAATCATACATAAAAGAATTCAGAGAAGATTCAAATATTGTTCATAGATAGACTTGATCATAAACCCACAATTCATCGATCTCAACAAACACACCGCAAAAAGAAGATTACATCGAATAGATCTCCACAAGAGAGGGGGAGAACATTGTATTGAGATCTAAAAAGAGAGAAGAAGCCATCTAGCTACTAACTATGGACCCGTAGGTCTGAGGTGAACTACTCACACTTCATCGTAGGGGCTATGGTGTTGATGTAGAAGCCCTCCGTGATCGATGCCCCGTCCGGCGGAGCTTCGGAACATGCCCCAAGATGGGATCTCGTGGATACAGAAAGTTGTGGCAGTGGAATTAGGGTTTTGGCTCCGTCTCTGATCGTTTGGGGGTACTTAGGTATATATAGGAGGAAGGAGTACGTCGGTGGAGCAACATGGGGCCCACGAGGGTGGAGGGCGCGCCTGGGGGGGGTAGGCTTGCCCCCCTACCTCGTGGCCTCCTCTTTTGTGTCTTGACATATGGTCCAAGTCTCCTGGGTCTTGTTCGTTGAGAAAATCACGTTCCCGAAGGTTTCATTCCGTTTGGATTCCGTTTGATATTCCTATTCTTCGAAACCCTAAAACAGGCAAAAAATAGCAATTCTGGGCTGGGCCTCTGGTTAATAGGTTAGTCCCAAAAATAATATAAAAGTGGATAATAAAGCCCAATAATGTTCAAAACAGTAGATAATATATCATGGAGCAATCAAAAACTATAGATAAGTTGGAGACGTATCAGGGTCCACTGCGCGACGAGCTTCTCGACCTCCTCATCTTTGCCGCGGAGTGTGGCGGCGAGCACCTCCTCACGAGCGTCAAGGACCTCCTCCTGGGAGTTTAGCTCGGCCTGGTGCTGGTGCCAGGCGGCCTCGTCCTTGGCGGCATGTTCCCTCACCGCCTCTTGGGATTTCTCGATGTCAGCCTACTTCAGGATGAGCTCCTGTCTGCGCTCAGCCAACAGATCCTGGGCGACTTTCAGTTCATCATGGGCCGGGCGGAACCAGGCCTGCATCTCAGTGACGCGCTCCTCGAGGTCCACCTCCACTTTTTCCACTGTTGCCATCCTGGACTTCGCCTTGTCCAGGCAAGCACGGTGAAGCGCCTGGAGCCTCTAGAAGTTGACGCTCATGGCCCGAAGGAGCTGCTCCTCCTGGGAATTGATACGTCTAGAACGTATCTATAATTTTTGATTGTTCCATGATATTATATTATCTGTTTTGGATGTTAATGGTCTTATTTATACACTTTTATATTATTTTTGGGACTAACCTACTAACCCAAGGCCCAATGCAAATTGTTGTTTTTTGCCTATTTCAGTGTTTCGCAGAAAAGGAATATCAGACGGAATCCAAACGGAATGAATCCTTCGGGAGAGTTCTTTGTGGAACAAACGTGATCCGGGGGACATGGAGTGGACGTCAAGAAATCAAAGAGGAGGCCAGGAGGCAGGGAGGCGAGCCTGCCCCCTGGGCGCGCCACCACCCTCATGGGCCCCTCATAGCTCCACCGACCTAATTCTTCCTCCTATATATACCCATACACCCCGAAAACATCCAGGAGCACCACGAAACCCTATTTCCACCACCGCCACCTTCTGTACCCAAGAGATCCCATCTTGGGGCCTTTTCCGGAGCTCTGCCGAAGGGGGAATCGATCACGGAGGGCTTCTACATCAACACCATAGCCTCTCCGATGATGTGTGAGTAGTTTACCTAAGACCTTCGGGTCCATAGTTATTAGCTAGATGGCTTATTCTCTCTCTTTGGATCTCAATACAAAGTTTTCCTTGATCTTCTTGGAGATCTATTTGATGTAACTCTTTTTGTGGTGTGTTTGTTGAGATCCAATGAATTGTGGGTTTATGATCAAGTTTATGTATGAACAATATTTGATTCTTCTCTGAAATCTTTTATGTATGATTGGTTATCTTTGCAAGTCTCTTCGAATTATCAGTTTGGTTTGGCCTACTAGATTGATTTTTCTTGCAATGGGAGAAGTGCTTTGCTTTGGGTTCAATCTTGCGATGTCCTTTCCCAATGACAGCAGGGGCAGCAAGGCACGTATTGTATTGTTGCCATCAAGGATAAAAATATGGGGTTTATATCATATTGCTTGAGTTTATCCCTCTACATCATGTCATCTTGCTTAATGCGTTACTTTGTTCTTATGAACTTAATACTCTAGATGCATGCTGGATAGCGGTTGATGTGTGGAGTAATAGTAGCAGATGCAGAATCGTTTCGGTCTACTTGTCGCGGACATGATGCCTATATACATGATCATGCCAAGATATTCTCATAATTATGCACTTTTCTATCAATTGCTCGACAGTAATTTGTTCACCCACCGTAATACTTATGCTATGTTGAGAGAAGCCACTAGTGAAACCTATGGCCCCGGGTCTATTCTCCATTATATTAATCTCCCGTCAACTAGCTATTTCTGTCGCCGTTTATTTTGCAATCTTTACTCTCAATCTATATCATAAAAATACCAAAAATATTTATCTTATTATTGTTATCTCTATCAGATCTCGCTCTCGTAAGTGACCGTGAAGGGATTGACAACCCCTTTATCACGTTGGTTGCGAGGTTCTTATTTGTTTGTCTAGGTACGAGGGACTTGCATGTAGTCTCCTACTGGATTGATACCTTGGTTCTTAAAAATTGAGGGAAATACTTATGCTACTTTGCTGCATCACCCTTTCCTCTTCAAGGGAAAACCAACACAGTGCTCAAGAGGTAGCAAGAAGGATTTCTGGCGCCGTTGCCGGGGAGATCTACGCACAAGTCAAGGCATTCCAAGTACCCATCACAAACTCTTATCCCTCGCATTACATTATTTGCCATTTGCCTCTTGTTTCCTCTCCCCCACTTCACCCTTGTCGTTTTATTCGCCCTCTTTTCCGCTCGTCTCTTTTTGCTTGCTTCTTGTGTTGTCGTGTGTTGTTATGGCTAATTCTCCTATCGTTCCTAGTACTCCCGATCACGAAGTTATCAATTTTAAACAAAGGGAGGGAGAAAATTTAAAAGATGCTTGGTATAGAATTTGCAATGCTCAGAATAGATCTACTAGGAAGCAATCTACTTCCGTTCTTCTTCGCAATTTTTATGTAGGCATCACCCCTTGGAATAGATATATTCTTGATACCATTACCGGAGCGAATTTCTTGGGTAGTCATACTATTGATTCTTATAATGCTATGATAGATTTGTTTGGCCCACCACCTCTCTTGGTTAATGGAACTATTTTAACTTTGGAACATGTGATGCAAAGGCTTGAAATTATCAAAAATAAAGTTGCCTTTGTGGAGTTGATTTAAAATTTGGATAAAAATATCCACAACCAAATCACTCAATATGGATCTAAGGTAGGATCTACTCTGAATTTTTTTAAAGAAAAAGAACCTATAGTTAACGAAAGAATAGATCTAGATTCCACAAGAATTGGTAAACTTGAGGATATTATTACTAATTTGGGATCTGCCTTTTCATCCGTTAAAAATACTCCAGATCCTCCTACTACCAAGATTGCCAAATTTATGTATGTTCCTAAAAATAAGGGTGAAACTTCTAGTAAGGAAATTGCAGATCTCAAATCTATAAGTGTTCACCCCAACTTCTTCAATATCATTAAAGAACCTTTTGCTACAAATGAATTTCTTGATTTCTTTACTATGAGTTTGATAATTAATAAAAAGAAGGAAACTCACAAGGGTTATAAGTGTTCTATTGAAGAATTGCATACCAAAGATCATAACACCTAGAACTATTCTTTCTTTTATGCCTAGCTAGGGGCGTTAAATGATAGCGCTTGTTGGGAGGCAACCCAATTTTATTTTGTTTCTTTCTTTTTGGTTCTGTTTAGTAATAAATAATTCATCTAGCCTCTGTTTAGATGTGGTTTTATGATTTTAATTAGTGTTTGTGCCAAGTAGGACCTTTGGGAAGACTTGGGGAAAGTCTTTGTGATCTTGCTGTAAAAAACAGAAGCTTTAGCGCTCACGAGATTTGCTACCATTTTTTACTGGAGAGTGCGATTAAGTTGATTAGTTTTGTAGATGATTAATATATAAATTACTCACGTCAGGAAATTTATTTTAAAATTTTGGGTGTTACAGAAGTATTCGAAACCTACATATTACTACAGACTGTTCTGTTTTTGACAGATTCTGTTTTTCGCGTGTTGTTTGCTTATTTTGATGAATCTATGGCTAGTATCGGAGGTTATGGACCATAGAGAAGTTGGAATACAGTAGGTTTAACACCAAAATAAATAAATAAATAATGAGTTCATTACAGTACCTTAAGTGGTGGTTTGTTTTCTTATGCTAACGGAGCTCATGAGATTTTCTGTTTGAGTTTTGTGTTGTGAAGTTTTCAAGTTTTGGGTAAAGATTTGATGTATTATGGAATAAGGAGTAGCAAGAGCCTAAGATTGGGGATGCCCAAGGCCCCCCAAGGTAAAATTCAAGGATAACCAAAAGCCTAAGCTTGGGGATGCCCCGGAAGGCATCCCCTCTTTCGTCTTCTTTTATCGGTAACTTCACTTGAGGCTATATTTTTATTCACCACATGATATGTGTTTTACTTGGAGCATCTTGTATGATTTGAATCTTTGCCTTTTAGTTTACCACAATCATCCTTTCTATACACACCTTTTGGGAGAGACACACATGAATTGGATTTTATTAGAATACTCTATGTGCTTCACTTATATCTTTTGAGCTACATAATTTTGCTCTAGTGCTTCACTTATATCTTTTAAAGCATGGTGGTGGTTTTATTTTATAGAAATTATTGATCTCTCATGCTTCACTTATATTATTTTGATAGTCCCTTAGAACAGCATGGTAATTTTCTTAGGTTATAAAAATAGTCCTAATATGATAGGCATCCAAGATGGGTATAATAGGAACTATCATAAAAAGTGCGTTGAATACTATGAGAAGTTGGATGCTTGATAATTTTTTTGAGATATGAGGATGGTGATATTAAATTTGTGCTAGTTGAGTAGTTGTGAATTTGAGTACTTGTGCTGAAGTTTGCAAGTCCCATAGCATGCACATATGGTAACCATTGTGTAACAAATTTGAAACCTGAGGTGTTCTTTGATTGTCTTCCTTATGAGTGGCGGTTGGGGATGAGCGATGGTCTTATCCTACCAATCTATCCCCCTAGGAGCATGCGTGTAGTGCTTGGTTTTTGATGACTTCTAGATTTTTGCAATAAGTGTATGAGTTCTTTATGACTAATGTTGAGTCCATGGATTATTCGAACTCTCACCCTTCCATCATTGCTAGCCTATTCGGTACCATGCATTGCCCTTTCTCACCTTGAGAGTTGGTGAAAACTTCGCTGGCGCATCCGAACCCCGTGATATGTTATGCTCTGTCACACATAAACCTCCATATATCATCCTCAAAACAGCCACCATACCTACCTATTATGGCATTTCCATAGCCATTCCGAGATATATTGCCATGCAACTTTCCACCGTTTCATTTATGACATGCTTCATCATCATCATATTGCTTTAAATGATCATGTAGTTGACATCATATTTGTGGCAAAGCCACCATGCATAATTTATCATACATTTCACTCTTGATTCATTGCTTTCCAGGTACACCGCCGGAGGCATTTGTATAGAGTCATATTCTGTTCAAGTATCAAATTGTAATCATTGAGTTGTAAATAAATAGAAGTGTGATGATCATCATTCATAGAATATTGTCCAAAATAAAAAAGGAATGGCCAAAAAAAGAAAGGCCCAAAAGAAAAAAAGAAAGAAAAAAGGAAAAGAAATAAAAAGGAGCAAATATTAGAGACCGATTCCGCACAACTCCAAAAGTCCTGAAACTCCACGGAATACCTTATAAGAAATAATGAAAAATCCTCGCCAAAGATGAAGACCAAGGGGCCCAAACCCTGCTCACGAGGGTGGGGGGCGCCCCCCCTATGGTGCGCCCCCCTACCTCATGGGCCCCCTGGTGGCTCTTCGATGACCATCTTCTCCTATATGGAGTCTTTCATCGAGAAAAAATGGGAAGCAACCTTTCGGGACGAAACTCCGCCTCCACGAGGCGGAACCTTGGCGGATCCAATCTAGAGCTCCGGCAGAGCTGTTCTGTCAGGGAAACTTCCCTCCCAGAGGGGGAAATCATCGCCATCGTCATCACCAATGCTCCTCTCATCGGGAGAGGACAATCTCCATCAACATCTTCATCAGCACCATCTCATCTCAAAACCCTAGTTCATCTCTTGTATCCAATTCTTGTCTCCAAGTTCGGGATTGGTGCTAGTAGGTTGCCAGTAGTGTTAATTACTCCTTGTAGTTGATGCTAGTTGGTTTAACTGGTGGAAGATCATATGTTCAGATCCTTTATGCATATTATTACCCCTTTGATATGAACATGAATATGCTTTGTGAGTAGTTACGTTTGTTCCTGCGGACAAGGGAGAAGTCTTGTTATTAGTAGTCATGTGAATTTGGTATTCGTTCGATATTTTGATGAGATGCATGTTGTCTAGCCTCTAGTGGTGTTATGTGAACGTCGACTACATAACACTTCACCATTATTTGGGCCTAGAGGTAGGCACTGGGAAGTAATAAGTAGATGATGGGTTGCTAGAGTGACAGAAGCTTAAACCCTAGTTTATGCGTTGCTTCGTAAGGGGCTGATTTGGATCCATATGTTTCATGCTATGGTTAGGTTTACCTTAATACTTTTGTTGTAGTTGCGGATTCTTGCAATAGAGGTTAATCATAAGTGGGATGCTTGTTCAAGTAAGAATAGCACCCAAGCACCGGTCCACCCACATGTCAAATTATCAAAGTACCGAACGCGAATCATATGAGCGTGATGAAAACTAGCTTGACGATATTCCCATGTGTCCTCGGGAGCATTTTTCCTGATATAAGAGTTTGTCCAGGCTTGTCCTTTGCTAAAAAAGGATTGGGCCCCCTTGCTGCACTTTACTTACTTTTTGTTACTTGTTGCTCGTTACAAATTATCTCATCACAAAACTATCTGTTACCACTTATTTCAGTACTTGCAAAGAATACCTTGTTGAAAACCGTTTATCATTTCCTTCTGCTCCTCGTTGGGTTCGACACTCTTATCGAAAGGACTATGATAGATCCCCTATAATTGTGGGTCATCAAGACTCTCTTTCTGGCGCCGTTTCCGGGGAGTAAAGCGCCTTTGGTAGGTGGAATTTCGTAAGGAAAAATTTATATAGTGTGCTGAAATTTACTGTCACTTGTTACTATGGAAAGTAATCCTCCGAGGGGCTTGTTCAGGGTATCTTCACCCTGACCAGTAGAGCAAAGAGTTGCTCCTCAACCTACTGAACCTATTGAAAATGAATATCAAAATGAAATTCCTTATGAGTATCCTTCGGGTATGATAGAAAAACTGCTAGCTAATCCTTTTATAGGAGATGGAACAAAGCATCCTGATGAACACCTAATATATGTGCATGATGTTTGTGGATTATTTAAGCTTGTAGGTATACCCGATGATGTTGCTAAGAAGAAAGTCTTCCCTTTATCTTTGAACGAAATGCATTGATACGGTATAGGCTATGTGATGATACGAGATCATGGAACTATAGAAGATTGAAATTGGAATTTCATCAAAAGTATTACCCTATGCATCTTGTTCATCGTGATCACAATTATATATATAATTTTTGTCCTAGCGAAGGAGAAAGCATCACTAAATCTTGGGGGAGGCTTAAATCAATGTTATATTCATGCCCTAATTACAAGCTCTCAAGAGAAATGATTATTCAAAAAATTTATGCTCGGCTTTCTGATAACAATCGCACCATGCTTGATACTTCTTGTGCTGGCTCTTTTATGATGAAGACTATTGAATTCAAATGGGATTTATTGGATAGAATTAAACGCAACTCTGAAGATTGGGACCTCGACAATGGTAAGGAGTCAGGTATGACACCTAAGTTTGATTGTGTTAAATCTTCTATGGATACCGATATTTTCCATAAGTTTGGCACTAAATATGGACTTGATTCTGAGATAGTAGCTTTTTTCTGTGAATCTTTTGCTACTTACGTTGATCTCCCTGAGGAGAAGTGGTTTAAATATCATCCTCCCATAGAAGTAAAAGTAGCTACACCTATTAAAGTTGAAGAAAAGACTGTTACTTATAATGATCCTATTGTTCCTACTTGTTATGTTGAGAAACCACCTTTCCCTGTTAGGATAAAGGATCATGCTAAAGCTTCAACTGTGGTTCGTAAAAGCAATATTAAAACATATACACCTGCTGAGCAAGTTAAAGTAGAACCTAATATAGCTATTGTTAAAGAGCTCTTGTTTGATAATATTGATGGGCATGTTATTCAGTTTTGCGGTGAAACTGCTAGAATTGCTAAACCTTGTGCTAAAGATAAACATAAACCTGTGGTAGGCATGCCTATTATTTCTGTTAAAATAGGAGATCATTATTATCATGGCTTATGTGATATGGGTGCTAGTGCTAGTGTTATACCTTATGACTTGTATAAAGAAATCAAGCATGAAATTTGTAGCGACCAGACCCGAATGGATCAAGTCTCTGTGCTCAGGTGTCATCCCTGGATCAGTAATGCTGACACCACACAGTACTTCGAAGGATTTATAGCAGAGTAGCAATCACACACTTATTTCATCGATTGTCCAGAAGAGGACTTATTACAATAAATATGGCTTAAGGCCATCTAATAACGATAACAGCGGAAGGCTTGGAAGATAAGTGAGTCCATCAACTCCATCGGCATCACTGAGTATAGAACCACGACCTAATTTCCTTACTCGTCGTCTGAAAAGTCTGCAACATGAAAGTTGCAGCCCGAAAACGGGTCAGCACATGGAATATGCTGGCAATGTAACACATAGAGGTAATGAAACAATAAGCCTATACTACATGCATATTTGGCTGGTGGTAAGGCTCTACGGTTACAGTTTTGCGAAAAGCCAATTTTTCCCTACATCAAAGGAATAATTTTGTTTAACTATCATGGTGGTTGTTAAACATTGAGAATGGTTGACAGCATCCTCAATCCCAATTAAAAGTACTCATTAAAACCCAATAGCTTTTCTTAGAGGTAACATGTTGAGATTCACAATGATATTCAAGTACTAGATACTCAAGTTGTCCATAACCGGGGACACGGCTAATCATGATTAGTTTGTTACTCTGCAGAGGTTTGCGCACTTTTCCCCACATGACTCGGTCGCCTCCGTTTGTTTTCTCGCACTACATGGTGTTTGAGAAAACGGATGACCGAGACATAGTCTTTCAGAAGCACTAGCACCTTACATGTGGGGTAAACCGGTACACCTACATCCCCTACATCTGCTAGTCCACCCCGTAAGAGTTCGCACAACTTAGTCAACTATGCTAGAGCCCATAGTAGCATGTGGCTGCACACGGAAGTTTCTAGCATGAAAGATCTTATGATCCCTTTGAGCCTGGGTGGCGGTCCAAAATAAAACAGGCAAGTCCTGGATTACCCAGGTGCCTAGACAGGCAATCCTAGAATAACAAGGTGCCTCAATCCACCCAGATGTGTGTTTAAGTTGCCACCTTAAGTAAACCATTAATTAACAATCTCACATCAGTCATGGATACTCTCAAAACCCAATCCACGTCTACTAGCATAGCATGGCATAATAAGCAAACGTAGAAGTAACTCCCAAGGTTTCATAAGTAACAGGTAATAGGTACTACCTCAATTCTACTTCCCAATCCCACAATTTAATTTAGGTCCTAAACCATGCAAGTGTTTGAGGGTTTGATCTAATGCAATAAAACTGGGTAGTAGGAAAGATATGATCAAGTGTTACTTGCCTTGCTGATGATCCGCGTGGCCTAGAGATTCGAAGTAACAAGCGGCGCACTCCGGGTGATCTAACGCAGACAAACAACAAGCATACAATAAGTACTCATCTAATGCACAGGGAAATCTCGAATAAAAGATCTGACCAGAGAGTTCAACTTAAGAACCCTGGTTGCAAAAGAATCAAATCAAATAAGGCATCGAAAGTCGAAACTCGAGAGAGAACGACTCGGTTTAGAAAACTGAAATTAGGTCAAAATTTCACAGTAGCAAAACTCTGTGAAAGTTGGTTAGTCGGAACGGCGGTTTCGTTACGAAACTCCAGGCGTTTGAATCACCTGATTCCGATAAACGAGCAAGAAATAAAACAGATTTGAAAATTGGATCAGAAATCGAATCAGAAAAATAACGGATTAAATCCGATTAAAAGAAAAACGACGAACGGTTTAAATAACGGACGTTCGTTAACAGAACCAATCCAACGAACGCGTTCATTGAAACGAACGGTTCGGTGAACGTTTGTTAAATAAGAAAACCGAAAAATAAAACCAATCTAGTTTTTTTTTAAAACGGATCGGTTTTTTAGGGAAAACCGGATCGGGGCGGGGCAGCGGCTACCTCCGGTGATCTTCGCCGGCGAGGCTCCGGCGGGGCTCCGGGGGTGGCGGGGTCCGGCGGGGTCGGGAGGGGCGGCGAGGGGCGGCGGGGTTCCGGCGTCGGCGGCGGGGAACGGCGGCGGCGGCGGCGTCCTTGGCGGCGGCGGGCTCGGCTTGGGGAGGCGGGCGGTGGCGGGTGAGAGAGAGGGGGGGGGCGCCGGGTATTTAAGAGGGGGGGGGTGGCAGGGTGGCTTGGGGAAGGGGCAAGCCGGGGGGAAGGGCGGCGGCGGGTGCGTCGTCCCCGAGCGGGACTCGGGCGGCGGCGGCGAGCGGGAGACCGCGCGCGGGAGGGAGAGGGAGGTGGGCCGGGGTGCTGGGCCGGCTGGGCCTCGGCCCAGGGGGGGGCGCTGTTTTTTTTTTAAACGAAACAAAACGGATTAAATAAAATACCAAACGAACTCCGAATTAAATAAAACAAATTTTCCCCGACTCCTAAAAATGAGTCGAACAAAATGAACTTTAAAAACGGCAAATATGCATAAATTTTTAAAATGCTCATTTTTGCCTAAGCAAAATAAATCTTCCAAAATCAAATCTTGATTTATTTATAATATCTTCATTTTTCCTAAATATTGGGAAAGTCATATTATTCCCTCTCTTAAAATTTTTATAGGAAAAACTTTATGAAGATAATTAAATAAATCCAAATGATCCTATTTTCAAAATTTGAGAATTCCCAAATATGAAAATAATGAAACTTCCAACTCTCTCCGAGGGTCCTTGAGTTGCGTGAAATTTGCTAGGATCGGAAAATGCGAGAAAAATATGATATGCATGATGACCTAATGTATAACATTCCAAATTGAAAATTTGGGATGTTACAAACCTACCCCCTTAAGATGAATCTCGCCCTCGAGATTCGGGTTGGCTAGAAAATAGGTGAGGGTGGTCCTTGAGCAAAACTTCCTCTCTTTCCCAGGTGGCTTCATCCTCAGTGTGGTGGCTCCACTGAACTTTACAAAACTTGATAACTTTGCTGCGGGTAACTCTGCTGGCATAATCGAGAATCTTAACAGGTTTTTCCTCATATGTCAAATCATCCTTCAACTGAATTGCTTCCAGTGGCACTGTGTCTCTTAACGGTACCTCTGCTATCTCTGGGTGACATTTCTTCAACTGAGAAACATGGAATACATCATGAACTCCTGACAGTCCTTCTGGCAATTCCAACTTATAAGCAACTTCTCCCATACGTTGCAAAATCTTATACGGTCCAACAAAACGGGGTGCTAACTTTCCTTTAACTCCAAAACGCTTAACTCCTCGAAGCGGGGATACTCTGAGATATACTCTGTCTCCAACTTCATACTCAATCGCTTTGCGCTTTGAATCGGCATAGCTCTTCTGTCTGGACTGGGCTACCTTGAGCCTGTCTCGAATCAACTTAACCTTCTGTTCAGACTCCTTAATCAAATCTGGTCCAAACAACTGACGATCTCCAGTTTCGTCCCATGACAACGGTGTCCTGCACCTTCTTCCATACAGAGCCTCGAAAGGTGCCATCTTCAAGCTGGTTTGGTAACTGTTGTTGTAGGAAAATTCTGCATACGGCAAATTATCATCCCAGCTAGATCCATAATCTAGTGCACAAGCTCTCAGCATATCTTCCAAAATCTGATTGACTCTCTCAGTCTGTCCATCGGTCTGTGGGTGGAAAGCTGTACTGAATTCCAATCTAGTTCCCAATGTCTCGTGCAACTGGTTCCAAAATTTCGAGGTAAACTGGGTTCCTCTATCTGATACGATGCTCCTTGGAACTCCGTGTAAACACACAATTCTGGTCATGTATATCTTTGCCAACTTAGCACTGCTATAGGTAGTCTTGACTGGAATGAAATGAGCTACCTTTGTTAAACGGTCGACTATAACCCAAATCGAGTCATATCCTGAACGGGTCTTTGGCAAACCTGTGATGAAATCCATGCCTAGTTTATCCCACTTCCATTCGGGTATCGGCAACGGTTGTAACAATCCTGCTGGCTTCTGATGTTCTGCCTTTACTCTCTGACATACATCGCAAATTGCTACATACTCCGCAATATCCTTCTTCATTCCGGTCCACCAGAAAGTGTTCTTCAAATCCAAATACATCTTGGTATTTCCTGGGTGAATCGAATAGGGTGAATCATGGGCTTCTTGTAAAATCAACTTCCTGATTTCTGGGTTATTGGGCACATAAACACAGTCTTCAAACCATAGGGTATCGTGTTCATCCTCACGAAATCCTTTAGCCTTTCCTTTGCCCATTTTCTCCTTTATAGAGGCAACTTCCTTATCTGCCTTTTGGGCTTCTCTGATTTTGTCCATCAGTGTCGACTGAATCTCCAATGTTGCTACATAGCCTCTCGGAACTATTTCCAAACATAGCCCTCGAAGGTCCTCGGCTAACTCATTGGGTATTCCTCCCATCATTAGGGTATTGACGTGGCTCTTACGGCTCAATGCGTCTGCTACGACATTAGCCTTTCCGGGGTGATAATGCAATCTCATATCATAATCCTTGATAAGTTCTAACCATCTCCTTTGTCTGAGATTCAATTCCTTCTGTGTGAAGATGTACTTCAGACTTTTGTGATCCGTATATACTTCACAATGATTTCCAATGAGAAAATGTCTCCACGTCTTCAGGGCATGCACAACGGCTGCTAACTCCAAATCATGAGTGGCATAATTCAACTCATGGGGCTTAAGTTGTCGTGAAGCATACGAAACAACTCTTCCTTCCTGCATAAGCACTGCTCCAAGTCCTCGACGTGAAGCGTCGCAATACACCTCATAATCCTTAGTCTGATCTGGCAATATCAAAACTGGTGAGGTAACCAATCTTTTCTTCAACTCCTGAAAACTTGCCTCACAGTCCTCAGTCCATATGAATTTGTTATCTTTCTTCAACAATTCAGTCATAGGCTTAGCAATCCTTGAGAAATTCTCAATGAATCTTCGGTAGTATCCTGCGAGTCCAAGAAAACTCCGAATCTCTCCAACTGTCGTTGGTGCTTCCCAATTAGTTACGGTCTCAACCTTTTTGGGGTCAACTGCTATTCCTTCTCCGGATATAACATGTCCGAGAAATCCAACTTCCTTTAGCCAAAACTCACATTTGCTGAACTTGGCGTATAACTGATGTTCTCTTAGCTTCTCCAAAACCAATCGCAATTGTTCCTTGTGTTCCTCTTCATTCTTCGAGAAAATCAAAATGTCATCTATGAACACCACGACGAACTTATCCAAAAACTCCATAAACACTTTGTTCATCAGGTTCATGAAATAAGCTGGTGCGTTAGTCAGTCCAAATGACATAACGGTATACTCGTACAGTCCATATCTCGTGGTAAATGCAGTCTTGGGTATGTCTTGCTCCCGAATCTTCAACTGATGGTACCCTGATCGCAAGTCGATCTTGGAAAACACTTTGGCTCCTTGCAAACGATCAAACAGATCATTTATCATTGGTAGTGGGTACTTGTTCTTGATTGTTACCGCATTCAATTCACGATAATCAACAACCATTCTCAAAGATCCATCCTTCTTCTCTACTAACAAAACGGGTGATCCCCAAGGTGAAGAACTTGGGCGAATGTAACCTTTATCCAATAACTCCTTAATCTGATTCTTAATTTCCACCAAATCCTTTGCTGGCATCCGGTACGGTCGTTTCGATATCGGGCCTGTTCCTGGCAATAGTTCAATCAAAAACTCAATGTCTCTATCCGGTGGCATGCCTGGTAATTCCTCAGGAAATACATCAGGAAAATCCTTTACCACTGGTACTTCCTCCTGTACAACTCCTGATAAGCAATTCACTTGTGTCCTGTTTGGCACATGCCGGGATACATACTTGATCCTTCTTCCTTCTGGTGTGGTAAGCAAAATTGTCTTACTGGCGCAATCGATGTTTCCTCCATACATCGACAGCCAATCCATACCAAGAATCACATCCAGACCTTGGGATTCCAGAATAATTAAATCCGTTGGGAATACATGCCTTCCTATACTCAATGGTACTTGAAAACATCCTTGTCTGGCCATGTATTCTGCTCCTGGCGAGCTTACTAGCATAGGTGTTTTAAGAATCCTAGTGGGCAGGCTATACTTTTCCACAAATCCCCTTGATATGTATGAATGCGATGCACCAGTATCAAAAAGAACGAGTGCAGTAAATGACTTAACCAAAAACTTACCGATTACTGCATCGGGCTGATCTTCAATCTCCTCCACATTAACGTGGTTCACCTGTCCCCTGTTGAAAGGGTTGGGCTTCTTTCCAGAGCTTCCATTGCCATTTCCATTCTGGCCTTCTGGACAGTCATTTGCATAATGTCCGGTCTTCGAACACTTGAAACAGGTGACTTGACTCAGGTCCCTCTTGGTTGGGGTGGATGGGGTTGTTCGGTTCTGGCCGTTGCTTCCTCCATTCCCATTACCATTCTTGTGGCCATTATGGTTGTGCGAGCTACCTCCTCCATGGGTGTGCTGAAACTTAAATCCCGGTTTAGGGGTAAAACGGGGCTTCTGCTGGGCTCCAGAGTTATACTTCCCCTGTCCATACTTCCTCTTACGGTTCTCAATTTGCTGCTGCTTTCCTTCAATCATAAGGGCTCGGTCTACTAACTCCTGGTAGTTATTGAAACTTGCTACCATCAACGGCATGCTGAACTCATCATTCAGTCCTTCTAGAAACTTCTCCTGTTTAGCCGCATCTGTAGCAACGTCATCTGGGGCGTAACGTGCTAATTTGCTAAAGTCATCCACGTACTGGCCAACAGTCCTTCCTCCTTGGCGTAAGTTGCGAAACTCACGCTTCTTCATGGCCATGGCTCCTGCTGAGACATGGGCAATGCGAAAAGCTTGCTGAAATTGATCCCATGTGACAGTGTCTACCGGGTAAGTGGCTGTGAAATTCTCCCACCATGCGGCTGCGGGTCCTTCAAGCTGATGTGCTGCAAACTTCACTCTTTCTCCATCTGTGCATCCTGCAGTGGTCAACTCCCTTCCTATCTTGCGGAGCCAATCATCTGCTACAATCGGCTCGGTGCTACTGGAGTACACCGGCGGATTTAGTCTAAGGAAACGAGTCAAATGATCCGCAGGTGGTGGGGGTGGGTTGTTGTTGTTGTTGCCCTGGTTCTGCACCAATGTTTGAATCAGGGTGTTCTGCTGCTGGATCAGTTGGGTGATCTCTGGCGGGAAAACGAATTCAGGGTCACGTCTCGGAGGCATCTGATGGGTTTAGAAAAGAAGAGAAATTTAGAATAGAATGAGGTCTAAGGGGAATCACTACCCAAATGCACATGAGCAAATGCACACAAAATCACTCCATTCAATCAAACAAGGCTTACAACGATCTAACTATCGCAAGTGCGTGTACTATAATGTTTACATGGGGGCAATACTACTAATATGTGGGGGACTTCTACTAATTTGAACCGGTGGAAGATTCCATGATGTCTGCTCCAGCTTCGTCTTCAAAATCGGGTTCACTTGGATCCGAATCGGTGTCGTCGATGTTGATGTAGTCGCTTGGACAGTTGATATACTGGTCTTCATTCCTGAGTGCTAACTTCTTCTTGAGTTCTTCGATCTCATACTTAAGATCGTTATTGTGTCTTGCTAGAGCTACGATCTCGTCCATGTAGTCCTTGCGTGTAGTCTTTAGTTCTCCTTCAAGTTCGATGATCCTTCCCTTTGCATTCTGCAACTCCAACATATCATTGCACATCTGGTTCTCCTGGCGTCGAATGTGCTGGTTTAACTCCTGGATAAAAGCTGCAATGGATCTATCCTTCTTGGTGCTGACTATGTCCCATTTGTCATCTCGGCGTCCGCAAATCTGGTAGATGGTGTCCTTGAGGTCTCCTTGATAAACTTCTCCAATGCGTCCCATGGTGATATGAGCTGCCATGCTCTTTCCCAGACTCCAAGTTGGTGCACTGAAAACACTATCTATAGGCTTGGTGATTGGGGCGAATGTCCTTCCTGGAACGTGAGCGTGAATCTTCCAGCGCTCCTCTTCAGGCAGAGTGGCGTTGAAAGTCCCGGTGAAACTTGGTAGTCCAATGTTCAGGTACTTGGTAACTTCTTTCAAGTGAAATCCAAATGGTGTGCCTTCATCCGGTTGGGTGTACTTAATCTTCGCGTCCTTCATCCTAAAGAGTAGAATAGATGAGGAGTTAGAAAATGAGAGGAGAGTAGTGATCTATGGCCTTAACTTAGTGGTCGTGTCCTACAGTCAGCGTGTGCTCTGATACCATCTCTGTAGCGACCAGACCCGAATGGATCAAGTCTCTGTGCTCAGGTGTCATCCCTGGATCAGTAATGCTGACACCACACAGTACTTCGAAGGATTTATAGCAGAGTAGCAATCACACACTTATTTCATCGATTGTCCAGAAGAGGACTTATTACAATAAATATGGCTTAAGGCCATCTAATAACGATAACAGCGGAAGGCTTGGAAGATAAGTGAGTCCATCAACTCCATCGGCATCACTGAGTATAGAACCACGACCTAATTTCCTTACTCGTCGTCTGAAAAGTCTGCAACATGAAAGTTGCAGCCCGAAAACGGGTCAGCACATGGAATATGCTGGCAATGTAACACATAGAGGATAATGAAACAATAAGCCTATACTACATGCATATTTGGCTGGTGGTAAGGCTCTACGGTTACAGTTTTGCGAAAAGCCAATTTTTCCCTACATCAAAGGAATAATTTTGTTTAACTATCATGGTGGTTGTTAAACATTGAGAATGGTTGACAGCATCCTCAATCCCAATTATAAGTACTCATTAAAACCCAATAGCTTTTATTAGAGGTAACATGTTGAGATTCACAATGATATTCAAGTACTAGATACTCAAGTTGTCCATAACCGGGGACACGGCTAATCATGATTAGTTTGTTACTCTGCAGAGGTTTGCGCACTTTTCCCCACATGACTCGATCGCCTCCGTTTGTTTTCTCGCACTACATGGTGTTTGAGAAACGGATGACCGAGACATAGTCTTTCAGAAGCACTAGCACCTTACATGTGGGGTAAACCGGTACACCTACATCCCCTACATCTGCTAGTCCACCCCGTAAGAGTTCGCACAACTTAGTCAACTATGCTAGAGCCCATAGTAGCATGTGGCTGCACACGGAAGTTTCTAGCATGAAAGATCTTATGATCCCTTTGAGCCTGGGTGGCGGTCCAAAATAAAACAGGCAAGTCCTGGATTACCCAGGTGCCTAGACAGGCAATCCTAGAATAACCAGGTGCCTCAATCCACCCAGATGTGTGTTTAAGTTGCCACCTTAAGTAAACCATTAATTAACAATCTCACATCTGTCATGGATACTCTCAAAACCCAATCCACGTCTACTAGCATAGCATGGCATAATAAGCAAACGTAGAAGTAACTCCCAAGGTTTCATAATAACAGGTAATAGGTACTACCTCAATTCTACTTCCCAATCCCACAATTTAATTTAGGTCCTAAACCATGCAAGTGTTTGAGGGTTTGATCTAATGCAATAAAACTGGGTAGTAGGAAAGATATGATCAAGTGTTACTTGCCTTGCTGATGATCCGCGTGGCCTAGAGATTCGAAGTAACAAGCGGCGCACTCCGGGTGATCTAACGCAGACAAACAACAAGCATACAATAAGTACTCATCTAATGCACAGGGAAATCTCGAATAAAAGATCTAACCAGAGAGTTCAACTTAAGAACCCTGGTTGCAAAAGAATCGAATCAAATAAGGCATCGAAAGTCGGAACTCGAGAGAGAACGACTCGGTTTAGAAAACTGAAATTAGGTCAAAATTTCACAGTAGCAAAACTCTGTGAAAGTTGGTTAGTCGGAACGGCGGTTTCGTTACGAAACTCCAGGCGTTTGAATCACCTGATTCCGATAAACGAGCAAGAAATAAAACAGATTTGAAAATTGGATCGGAAATCGAATCAGAAAAATAACGGATTAAATCCGATTAAAAGAAAAACGACGAACGGTTTAAATAACGGACGTTCGTTAACAGAACCAATCCAACGAACGCGTTCATTGAAACGAACGGTTCGGTGAACGTTTGTTAAATAAGAAAACCGAAAAATAAAACCAATCTAGTTTTTTTTTTAAAAACCGGATCGGTTTTTAGGGAAACCGGATCGGGGCGGGCAGCGGCTACCTCCGGTGATCTTCGCCGGCGAGGCTCCGGCGGGGCTCCGGGGGTGGCGGGGTCCGGCGGGGTCGGGAGGGGCGGCGAGGGGCGGCGGGGTTCCGGCGTCGGCGGCGGGGAACGGCGGCGGCGGCGGCGTCCTTGGCGGCGGCGGGCTCGGCTTGGGGAGGCGGGCGGCGGCGGGTGAGAGAGAGGGGGGGGGGCGCCGGGTATTTAAGAGGGGGGGGGTGGCAGGGTGGCTTGGGGAAGGGGCAAGCCGGGGGGGAAGGGCGGCGGCGGGTGGCGTCGTCCCCGAGCGGGACTCGGGCGGCGGCGGCGAGCGGGAGACCGCGCGCGGGAGGGAGAGGGAGGTGGGCCGGGGTGCTGGGCCGGCTGGGCCTCGGCCCAGGGGGGGGGCGCTGTTTTTTTTTTAAAACGAAACAAAACGGATTAAATAAAATACCAAACGAACTCCGAATTAAATAAAACAAATTTTCCCCGACTCCTAAAAATGAGTCGAACAAAATGAACTTTAAAAACGGCAAATATGCATAAATTTTTAAAATGCTCATTTTTGCCTAAGCAAAATAAATCTTCCAAAACCAAATCTTGATTTATTTATAATATCTTCATTTTTCCTAAATATTGGGAAAGTCATATTATTCCCTCTCTTAAAATTTTTATAGGAAAAACTTTATGAAGATAATTAAATAAATCCAAATGATCCTATTTTCAAAATTTGAGAATTCCCAAATATGAAAATAATGAAACTTCCAACTCTCTCCGAGGGTCCTTGAGTTGCGTGAAATTTGCTAGGATCGGAAAATGCGAGAAAAATATGATATGCATGATGACCTAATGTATAACATTCCAAATTGAAAATTTGGGATGTTACAAAATTGCACCAGCTGAGTTAGAAGATATTGATGTCACAATTAAACTTGCTAATAGAGATACTATTTCAGCAATGGGAATTGTTAGAGATGTTGAAGTCTTGTGCGGTAAAACTAAATATCCTGCTGATTTTCTTGTTCTTAGTTCCCCACAAGATAGCTTTTGTCCCATTATATTTGGTAGACCCTTCTTGAATACAGTTAATGCTAGGATAGACTGCGAAAAGAATGTTGTTACTATTGGCTTGGATGATATGACTCATGAGTTTAATTTCTCTAAATTTAGTAAACAACACCATGAAGAAGAATTGCCTAGTAAGGATGAAATTATTGGTCTGGCTTCTATTGCCGTACCTCCTAGTGATCCTTTAGAACAATATTTGCTAGACCATAAGAATGATATGTTTATGAATGAAAGAAGGGAAATAGATGAAGTGTTCTTTAAACAAGAACCTATGCTGAAACACATTTTGCCTGTTGAAATCCTAGGGGATCCCCTCCACCTAAGGGTGATCCCGTGTTTGAGCTTAAACCGTTGCCTGATAATCTTAAATATGCTTATCTTGATGAAAAGAAGATATATCCTGTTATTATTAGTGCTAACCTTTCAGAGCATGAAGACGAAATATTATTGAAAACTCTGAAGAAGCACCGTGTTGCTATTAGATATACTGTTGATGATCTTAAGGGCATTAGTCCCACTCTATGTCAACATAAAATAAATTTGGAAGCAGATGCCAAACCAGTTCATGATCCTCAACGACGTCTGAATCCTAAAATGAAATAAGTGGTAAGAAAAGAAATACTAAAGCTTCTGGAGGCAGGTATAATTTATCCCGTTGCTGATAGTCAGTGGGTAAGTCCTGTTCATTGTGTCCCTAAGAAGGGAGGTATTACTGTTGTTCCTAATGATAAAGATGAATTGATTCCACAAAGAATTATTACAGGTTATAGGATGGTAATTGATTTACGCAAATTAAATAAGGCTACTAAGAAAGATCATTACCCCTTACCTTTTATCGATCAAATGCTACAAAGATTATGCAAACATACACATTACTGCTTTCTAGATGGTTATTCTGGTTTCTCTCAAATACCTGTGTCAGCTAAGGTCAATCAAAGACTACTTTTACAAGCCCTTTTGGTGCTTTTGCTTATAGACGTATGCCTTTTGGTTTATGTAATGCACCTGCTACCTTTCAAAGATGCATGATGGCTATATTATCTGACTTTTGTGAAAAGATTTGTGAGGTTTTCATGGACGACTTTTCCGTCTATTGATCTTCTTTTAATGATTACTTGAGAAATCTTGATCGAGTTTTGTAGAGATGTGAAGAAACTAATCTTGTCTTGAATTGGGAAAAGTGCCACTTTATGGTTAATGAAGGTATTGTCTTGGGGCATAAAGTTTCTAAAAGAAGCATTGAAGCTGATAAAGCCAAGGTTGATGCTATTGAAAAGATGCCATGTCCCAAGGACATCAAAGGTATAAGAAGTTTCCTTGGTCACGCCAGATTTTATAGGAGGTTCATTAAGGACTTCTCAAAAATTTCTCGGCCTTTGACTAATTTATTACAAAAAGATATACCATTTGTCTTTGATGATGATTGTGTAGAGGCATTTGAAATACTTAAGAAAGCATTAGTCTCTGCACCTATTGTTCAGCCACCTGATTGGAATTTACCCTTTGAAATTATGTGTGATGCTAGCGATTATGCTGTAGGTGCTATTCTTGGGCAAAGAGATGATAAGAAATTAAATATTATCCATTATGCTAGTAAGACTCTAGACAATGCTCAAAGAAATTATGCTACTACTGAAAAAGAACTTTTAGCAGTTGTATTTGCTTGTGATAAGTTCAGACCTTATATTGTTGATTGTAATGTAACTATCCACACTGATCATGCTGCTATTAAATATCTTATGGAGAAGAAAGATGCTAAACCTAGACTTATTAGATGGGTTCTCTTGCTACAATAATTTGATTTGCATATTGTTGATAGAAAAGGAGCTGAGAACCCCGTTGCAAACAACTTATCTAGGTTAGAGAATGTTCTTGATGACCCACTACCTATTGATGATAGTTTTCCTGATGAATAATTAAATGTCATAAGTACTTCTCGTAGTACTCCTTGGTATGCTGATTATGCTAATTACATAGTTGCTAAATTTATACCACCTAGCTTCACATACCAACAAAAGAAAAAGTTCTTCTATGACTTGAGACATTACTTTTGGGATGACCCACATCTTTATAAAGAAGGAGTAGATGGTGTTATTAGACTTGCGTACCTGAGCATGAACAGGAACAGATCCTACGCAAGTGTCATTCCGAAACTTATGGAGGACACCACGCGGGAGATAGAACTGCACATAAGTTATTGCAATCAGGTTTTTATTGGCCTAGTCTCTTCAAGGATGCCCGTAAGTTTGTCCTATCTTGTGATGAATGTCAAAGAATTGGTAATATTAGTAGAAGTCAAGAAATGCCTATGAATTATTCACTTGTTATTGAACCATTTGATGTT
The DNA here is from genome assembly GCF_018294505.1 of Triticum aestivum. Taxonomy (NCBI): domain Eukaryota; kingdom Viridiplantae; phylum Streptophyta; class Magnoliopsida; order Poales; family Poaceae; genus Triticum; species Triticum aestivum. The sequence goes on from NC_057809.1 coordinate 435,650,041, forward strand.
TGGGGCTTTGATTATATGGGACCTTTTCCTTCCTCTAATGGATATACACATATTTTAGTTGCTGTTGATTATGTTTCTAAGTGGGTAGAAGCTATTCCAACTAGTAGCTGATCACAACACTTCTATTAAAATGATCAAAGAAGTTATTTTTCCAAGGTTTGGAGTCCCTAGATATTTAATGACTGATGGTGGTTCACATTTTATTCATGCTGCTTTCTGTAAAATGCTTGCTAAATATGACGTCAATCATAGAATTGCATCTCCGTATCACTCACAGTCTAGTGGTCAAGTAGAATTGAGTAATAGAGAACTTAAATTAATTTTGCAAAAGACTGTCAATAGGTCTAGAAAAAGAATTGGTCCAAGAAACTTGATGATGCATTATGGGCCTATAGAACTGCATATAAAAATCCTATGGGTATGTCTCCGTATAAAATGGTATATGGAAAAGCATGTCACTTACCCCTCGAACTAGAACATAAGGCATATTGGGATATTAAAGAGCTCAATTATGATTTCAAACTTGCCGGTGAAAAGAGGTTATTTGATGTTAGCTCACTTGATGAATGGAGAACCCAAGCTTATGAAAATGCCAAGTTGTTTAAAGAATAGGTTAAAAGATGGCATGACAAAAGGATACAAAAGCGTGAGTTTAATGTAAGTGATTATGTATTGCTATACAACTCTCGTTTAAGATTTTTTGCAGGAAAACTCCCCTCTAAATGGGAAGGTCCTTGCGTTATCGAGGAGGTCTACCGTTCCGTTGCCATAAAGATCAACAATTTCGAAGGAACAAATCCGAAGGTGGTAAACGGTCAGAGAATTAAACATTATATCTCAGGTAATCCCATAAATGTTGAAACCAATATTATTGAAATCGTAACCCCGGAGGAATACATAAGGGACACTTTCCAGAACATTTTAGACTCCAAAAAGGAATAGGTATGTGGTACGGTAACTAAACTGACTCCAAAACAATTTTTAAGGCAATATTTCTCCGTTATGGAATATTTAGAAAAATAGAAAATTAAGTAGCAGTCCGGGAAGGACACGAGGGCCCCACGAGGGTGGATGGCGCGCCCTACCCCCTGGGCGTGCCCCCTACCTCGTGAGCTCCTCGTGTGCCCTCCGGACTCCGTTTTCTTGCACGATACGTATTTTGGTCGGTAAAAATTCATTATATAATCTCCCGGGGGTTTTGACTCCCGTATCACGCAAAAATCTCCTATCTTTGTTTCGAGCTGTTTTCTGACAGGGTTGTCAAGGCCAGGCACTATGTCGTCTCCCTCCTCCTCCAACCATGAGGGCAACGATGCTTGGCTAATGAAGATAGAGCTGAAGAGAGAAGAACCTATGGAGATCAACAAGGATGAAGGGATCAAGAAGGTTGTGGAGGACCAAGTTCTAGCAACAGAAGACACCCTTCAACTGGATCATAATCTTCTTACCCCTATAGAAATCGAAGCTTTCAAGATGATTGAGTTGGCTCGTATACAAAATAAGTATCTCACACGTGAAAATATTTTGTTGAAGGAGCATATCATCGCACTCAAGGGCATTATCCGTAAGTTAGAAGACCTCCTACGCTCGATGTGCGACCATCCATCATCAACAACACCTCCACCTTCTTCACCAACCAAGGAGATATAATAACATGGGTATGGGCACTCCCCTTGGCAACCGCCAAGCTTGGGCGAGGTGCCCCGGTATTGTATAACAATCACAACTCCTATCTTTACCATTTTCCTTAGTTCGATCTTATTAGTAGTATTTCAATCTAGTAGAATAAAGTTTATGGAATGATCTAGTTTTAAGTTTTGCTTTATGATCTCTCTATGTGTAATCGAGTCCGTGAGCTATATAATAAAGATTAGTGTTGAGTCAAGCGCTTGATTTTCTTGCTATGATCTTGGGTGAATAAAAGAAAAGAGAAAAAGAATAAAAAGAAACAAAAGTTCATATTGATCTTATTGATAGTAATGACTTCACATAGCAAGAGTGCGATGATTAAAAGTTGTTGGGAGTTGTCAGACATAGCTTTGGTCATCATTGCAATTAATAGGAAGTAATAAGGAAAGAGAGGTTTCACATATAAATATACTATTATTGACATCTTTTATGATTGTGAGCACTCATCAAAATATGACATGCTAAAGAGTTGATGTTGGACAAGGAAGACAACATAATGGGTTATGTTTTGTTATATCCGAGATAAAGTATGTTGGCATGGATCATCCAACATGTTGAGCTTGCCTTTCCCCCTCATGCTGGACAAATTCTCAGCACCAAGTAGAGATACTACTTGTGCTTCCAAATACCCTTAAACCAGTTTTGCCATGAGAGTCCACCATATCTACCTATGGATTGAATAAGATCCTTCAAGTAAGTTGTCATCGGTGCAAAGCAATAAACATTGGTCTCTAAATATGTATGATTGATTAGTGTGGGAGAAATAAGCTTTATACGATCTTGTGATGTGGAAGTAATAAAAGCGACAGACTGCATAATAAAGGTTCATATCACAAGGGGTAATATAAATTGACGTTCTTTCACATTAAGATTTTGTGCTTCCAATCATAAAAGCGCATGGCAACCTCTGCTTCCCTCTGCGAAGGGCCTATCTTTTATTTTTACCTTCTACCTTATGCAAGAGTCATGGTGATCTTCACCTTTCCTTTTTACATTTTATCCTTTGGCAAGCACAGTGTGTTGGAAAAGATCCTGATAGATATATCTAATTGGATGTAGGGGGGCATGAGTTATTATTGTTGACATTACCCTCAAGGTAAAAGGTTGCGGGGTGAAACTATAAGCCCCTATCTTTCTCTGTGTCCGATTAAAACTCTGTAACCACAAGTATTGTGCGAGTGTTAGCAATTATGAAGGACTAGATGATAGTTGAGTATGTGTACTTGCTTTTTAGCTCTGACATAGACTCTTTCTGATGTTATGATAAATTGCAATTGCTTCAATGACTGAGGTTATAGTTTGTTGGTTCTCATTAAGGTTTCTGATTCGTACTTTTGCATTGTGAATAGATCATCACTTGAACATAAGTAATCATATGACAATATCTATGTATGTTGCTGTTATGAGAATAATCATGATGCCCTCATGTCCGTATTTTATTTTTATCGATGCCTCTTCCTCTAAACATGGGGACATATTTATTGTTATCGGCTTTTGCTTGAGGACAAGCGAGGTCTAAGCTTGGGGGAGTTGATACGTCCATTTTGCATCATGATTTTATATCGATATTTATTGCATTATGGGCTGTTATTTCACATTATGTCACAATACTTATGGCTATACTCTCTTATTTTACAAGGTTTACATAAGGAGGGAGAATGCCGGCAGCTGGAATTCTGGGCTGGAAAAGGAGCAAATATTAGAGACCTATTCTGCACAACTCCAAAAGTCCTGAAACTCCATGGAATACCTTATAATAAATAATGAAAAATCCTCGCCAAAGATGAAGACCAAGGGGCCCACACCCTGCTCACGAGGGTGGGGGGCGCCCCCCCTATGGTGCGCCCCCCTACCTCGTGGGCCCCCTGGTGGCTCTCCGATGACCATCTTCTCCTATATGAAGTCTTTCGTCGAGAAAAAAATGGGAAGCACCTTTCGGGACGAAACTCCGCCGCCACGAGGCAAAACCTTGGCGGATCCAATCTAGAGCTCTGGCAGAGCTGTTCTGTCGGGGAAACTTCCCTCCCGGAGGGGGAAATCATCGCCATCGTCATCACCAATGCTCCTCTCATCAAGAGAGGGCAATCTCCATCAACATCTTCATCAGCACCATCTCATCTCAAAATCCTAGTTCATCTCTTGTATCCAATTCTTGTCTCCAAGTCCGGGATTGGTGCTAGTAGGTTGCTAGTAGTGTTAATTACTCCTTGTAGTTGATGCTAGTTGGTTTAATTGGTGGAAGATCATATGTTCAGATCCTTTATGCATATCATTACCCCTCTGATTATGAACATGAATATGCTTTGTGAGTAGTTACGTTTGTTCCTGAGGACAAGGGAGAAGTCTTGCTATTAGTAGTCATGTGAATTTAGTATTCGTTCGATATTTTGATGAGATGCATGTTGTCTAGCCTCTAGTGGTGTTATGTGAACGTCGACTACATAACACTTCACCATTATTTGGGCCTAGAGGTAGGCATTGGGAAGTAATAAGTAGATGATGGGTTGCTAGAATGACAGAAGCTTAAACCCTAGTTTATGCGTTGCTTCATAAGGGGCTGATTTGGATCCATATGTTTCATGCTATGGTTAGGTTTACCTTAATAATTTTCTTGTAGTTGCGGATGCTTGCAATAGAGGTTAATCATAAGTGGGATGATATGGCGGAATCTAATAGATTTCTAAATGCAAAATTCAATCCCGCATAAAAAAATTGTATGATCATCCATAAACTTAGACCATGAGTAGGGCAATTTCTTATCATTAATTTTATCATCTCCCAAGATTCTGCAACATGTTCATGATCCAGTTGCTTAAAATTCATTATAACATTCCTAAGGGAGGATCTTAGTGGGTGGAAAATACTTGGAAATAAAATCATCTTTACACTTATCCGATGAATCAATACTATTTTTAGGCAAAGATGAAAACCAAGTTTTAGCACGATCTCATAGTGAGAACGGAAATAGATTTATTTAGACAATATCATTGTCCACATATTTTTACTTTTGCATATCAAATAATTCAATGAAAGTATTTAGATGGGACGTAGCATCTTCATTAGGGCTACCAGAAAATTGTTTTTTTGTAACAAGATTCAACAAAGCGGCATTAATTTCATAAGATTCCGCACTAGTGGCGGGAGCAATCAGAGTACTAATAAAATCATTATTATTAGTGTTGGAAAAAACACACAACTTAATATTTTCTTGAGACATCCTGACAAAGCAAGCAATCTAACACAAAAGCAAACAAAAGGCAAACGAAAACACAAACGCGAAAAGGCAAATAAAATGGTAAAACGTTTTAGAGATGTGGGAGAGGAACACGAGAGGCAAGTGGCTGATAATAAAAATGCAAGAGACGAAAGTTTATGATAGGTACTTGGTAGTCTTGATGTGTATCCTCCCCGGCAATGGCGCCAGAAATTCTTCCTGCTACTTCTTGAGCTTGTGTTGTTATTTCCCTTGAAGAGGAAAGGGTGATGCAGCAAAGTAGAGATAAGTATTTCCCTCTATTAAGAACCAAGGTATCAATCTAGTAGGAGGAACAACCAAGTCCCCAATAGATGCACCTGCGCAAACTAACAAACACTTGCACACTGTGCGAAAAAGGGGTTGTCAATCCCTTCATGGTCACTTACATGAATGAGATCTAATAGAGATTGGTATAAAAGATAAATAAAAGGCAAAATAAATTGCAGCAAGGTATTTTTGTATTTTTGGTTTTATAGATCTAAAAATAATATGATGGAAAATAGAACCCGAGGCCATAGGTTTCACTAGAGGCTTCTCTCTTGAAAGAAAACCTATGGTGGGTGAACAAATTACTGTTGAGCAATTGACAGAAAAGCGCATAATTATGATGATATCCAAGGCAATGATCACGAATATAGGCATCACGACCGTGACAAGTAGACCGACCCCTGCCTGCATCTACTACTATTACTCCACACATCGACCGACTCCTGCCTGCATCTAGAGTATTAAGTTCACAAGAATAGAGTAACACATTAAGCAAGATGACATAATGTAGAGGGATACACTCAAGAAATATGATATAAAACCCATCTTTGTATCCTTAGTGGCAACAATCAAATACGTGCCTCACTACCCCTTTTGTCTCTTAGTGAGGACACCGCAAGATTGAACCCATCACAAAGCAACTCTCCAATGGCAAGATAGATCAATCAAGTTGGCCAAACCAAATCAATAGATCGGGGAGAAATACAAAGCTATCTTAATCATGCATAAAAGAGTTCAGAGAAGACTCAAATAATATTCATAGATAATCTGATCATAAATCCACAATTCATCGGATCTCAACAAATGCACCGCAAAAGAGGATTACATCGAATTGAGCTCCAAGAACATCGAGGAGAACATTGTATTGAAGATCAAAGAGAGAGAAGAAGACATCTATCTACTAGCTATGGACCTGTAGGTCTCTAGTAAACTACTCACACATCATTGGAAGGGTGGCAAGGTTGGTGTAGAGGCCCTCCGTGATCGAATCCCCCTCCGGCAGAGTGCCAGAAAAGCCCCAAGATGGGATCTCACGAGAACAGAAGCTTGCGGCGGCATAAAAGTATTTTTTGTGGATGCCTCTGATGTAGAGGGAATATTTGGGTACTTATGGAGCAAGAATTAGGGTTAGACGGTCTACAAGGGCCCCACAAACCTAGGGGGCGCCCCCTGGGGCGCGCCCCTAGGGCTTGTGGCCGCCTCGTAGGTCTTCTAGCCTCATCTCGAAGTCTCCTTCATTTCTTCTGGTCCCAGAAAAATCATCGTAAAGTTTTATTCCGTTTGGACTCCGTTTGATATTGATTTTCTATAGAAGGAAAAAATAGCAACTGGCACTTGACACTAGGTTAATAGGTTAGTCCCAAAAAATGATATAAAATAGTACCATAATGCATATAAAACATCCAAGATGGATAATATAATAGCATGGCACAATAAAGAAATATAGATACGTTGGAGACGCATCATCGACCCAGCTCCGCCTGATTCGGGAATCTGCGGTATTGAGTGTTTTTTATCATGGACAACAAGGTAACTAATATACTGAGATACTCTCTCATCACTTATCTAGTTCATCTGCCTCCTTTAATCACACGACCAAAATTTCCATGAATTCATTTTTATTCGAGTTGATTTGAGGGTTTTCTTTCATTCATGGAGTGTATAGTATGCTGTAACACCCTCGATGCGACTATATCTCCCACGTGTCGAGGCACGACTTAGAGGCATAATCGCATTGAAGGCATATGTCGCAAGTTAGGCAATCTTCACAACATCCCATGTAATATGGTAATAAAGGGGAGATAACATAGTTGGCTTACACTCGCCACGTCAATCAAGTACATAAATAACATTACATCATCCAAACACTCATGGCCCGACTACGGCGCCTAAATAAAAGAGAACCCAACAAGCGACACGGTCCCGATCACCCCCAACTAGGCACCACTACTGATCGTCGGGAAAAGAAACATAGTAACGTTGAGAGTCTTCGTCGAACTCCCACTTGAGCTCAAGCGCATCTCCTGGAGCGGAATCATCAGGCCCTGCATCTGGTGTAATAGTAATCTGTGAGCCACAGGGACTCAGCAATCTCGCACCCTCGCGATCAAGACTATTTAAGCTTATAGGTAAGGCAAGGTAAATATGTGGAGCTGCAGCAAGCGACTAGCAAGTATGGTGGCTAACTTATTCGCAAAAGAGAGCGAGAAGAGGAGGCAAAGCGCGAGCGAGAAACTAGAGAGCAACCTGCACAAACATAACTCCAACACCGTGTCCACTTCCCGGACTCCGCCGAGAAGAGGCCATCACGGTAACACACTCAGTTGATTCATTTTAATTAAGTTAAGGTTCAAGTTATCTACAACCGGACATTAACAAATTCCCATCTGCCCATAACCGCGGGCACGGCTTTCGAAAGTTCAAATCCCTGCAGGGGAGTCCCAACTTAGCCCATGACAAGCTCTCACGGTCAACGAAGGAATAGACCTCCTCCCAAGACGTTCCGATCAGACTCAGTATCTGGTTCTTCAAGACACTTCGACAGGTTAAAACAAGACCAGCAACACCGCCCGAATGTGCCGACAAATCCCGATAGGAGCTGCACATATCTCTTTCTCAGGGCACACTCAGATTGTCTTAGGTACGGGTAGGCCAGCCCAGAGTTGCCCCTGGTGGCCACCGGCAGCTGACAGGTGGACCAACACTCAGAGGAGCACTGGCCCGGGGGGGGTTAAAATAAGATGACCCTTGAGTCTGCAGAACCCAAGGGAAAGAAAAGGCTAGGTGGCAAATGGTAAAACCAAGGTTGGGCATTGCTGGAAAAGCTTTAATCAAGGCGAACTATCAAGGGGTTCCCATTATAACCCAACCGCGTAAGGAACGCAAAATCCGGGAACATAACACCGATATGACGGAAACTAGGGCGGCAAGAGTGGAACAAAACACTAGGCGAGAGGCCGAGCCTTCCACCCTTTACCAAGTATATAGATGCATTAAGATAACATAGCAATATAATGATATCCCAACAAGTAAATAAATGTTCCAACAAGGAACGGCCTTCAATCTTCACCTGCAACTAGCAACGCTATAAGAGGGGCTGAGCAAAGCGGTAACATAGCCAATCAACGGTTTGCTAGGACATGGTGGGTTAGAGGTTTGACATGGAAATTTGGGAGGCTTGAAAGCAAGTGGTAGGCATCGTAGCATTGGCATAGCAAAAGAGCGAGCAAACTAGCATAGCAAAGATAGTAGTGATTTCGAGGGTATGATCATCTTGCCTGCACAGTTGTCAGAGTTGACTGGATCCTCGAAAGCAAACTCAACGGGCTCCTCGTTAGCGAACTCGTCTCCCGGCTCTACCCAAACAAGACAAACAAGCAACAAGGATACAATCAACCACGTGCAAGGATCAAACAATATGATGCAATGATGATATGCTATGCGGGATGCGATGCGGGATGCAAAATGCAAGATATGACAGGAAATGCAAGAATCTGGCCTCAACTTGGAAATCCAAGTGTGCCACTGGAAAGATGAGATGAAATCGCTTGAAAACGATATAAAGAACGCCGGAATCGGAGTTACGGTTTGGAAATGGCAAGCGATTCAAAAATGACACCGGTCTGCGATTTACAGCAAGTAGCCATCTAAATGCAATGAGATGAACATGCTACAGCACCCAAACATGACAACAAAATACATGGCAGGGATGCATTCAAGATGCTTAACAAAAGTCTAGCACTGAGCTACGGCCAATTCATCCATTAACAGGTTCAAACAAGCATGGCAAAAATGCATATGGCAAACAGATCTCAGACTTAGTGAAATTAACACTTGTCTGGAATTTCAGATCAGGTAGCACTCTTCGGAGCAACAAAACTACATGCTACAGGACCTGAACATGGCAAAGTAAAGCATGGCATGGAGCTACTCAAAGAGCTTAACAAAAGTCCCTTAGTGACCTTGAGCCAAAAGGGATCAGAAAATACAATTGCAAGCATGTGAACATAGCAAAAACATAATCAGTTTTCAGACTTAGTGAAAACTGGCACATGCTGAAACATAACTCAAGTAGGCATGTTTACGAGCTCGATGCACTCACTACAGAGCAAGTCATGGCAAGACAAGCATACATCCATCAAGAAGGAACAAAATTCAAGCTAGACATGGCAAGAACAATAGCATAGCATGCACGGATCAATTACAACAACATCGGCAAAATTGCAAACAAGTTGACAATCTGCCCAGATTCACAAAGTACCAAAAGTAGAGCTCGATTGACTCAAGCTAGAGTGCTCCATAATTGCAAACAAAGACATGGATGTATAAAGCACTACAATATTAACAAAACATCCTTACTTATCATCCTCAAAAGAGGCCCGAATCACTAGGAAACAAGATGAACATATGGCATCATGAGATAAACAGCTCAAGGACTTAGTGGAAATGCTAAGTCCCTGAAAACAGAATTAGCAAGTGCACCACTTTGTAAGCTTGCACGAGACACCACACACATCACAAAAATACATGGGTTGCACCTCTGGAAAGATGACGAAACCCTTAACAAAACATATGTAGAGCATCAGGGCATATCATGCACACATTAATCATGGCAAAAATGACAAAACCTAAATGGAGTAGCGGATCTGACAATTAACTCAAGTAGCCCTCTTATAACAGCATTTCGGGCATCAAGATTAACTCAAATGGAAATCATGCAATGGAATGAAATGATGCACTCTCTGTGATGAACATTTTGATATGCTATATGCCCAAATCGGAGCTATGGATGCAAAGTTACGGAGCTATGAACATGAGAACTTGGACTAGAAAATCTCCGGGACTTGGAAGAAAATTCAACCTCCGAGGTCTAGGGTTACTGTTCATGCACGTGAACCGAGAACTCCGGCGAGGCGGCGGAGGCTCCGGCGAGCTCGAAGAAGCGGCGGGGAGGCGCGGGAGAGGTGGATCCGGCCAGATCCGGGCCGGATCTGGCGGCGGACGGCGACGAGCGGCGCGGACGCCGAGGCGGCGCGGCGCGGTGGCAGCTGCTGGTGGCGCCGGTGCGGAGGCGGAGACGTGCCGGCGTCGAGGCTGCGGGGCGGAGCAGGCGGCGGCGCGGCGTCGGAGGCGAGGGAGGTGGCGGCGCGGCGCGGAAGGAGGCGGCGCGGGCGCTCGAGCCGCGGGGGCCGGCTCCGGGCTCCCCGGGCCGCTGCGGCGGCGAGGTGGCGGGTGCCACGTGGCGGCTTCGGAGTGGCTGCGGGCGGCGGAGCGGACGCGTTCGGCCGTATTCGGCCGTGTCCGGCCGGTGCGAGGGCGATTTCTAGGGTTTCGGGGGAGAAGGAGATCCGAAATTTCAGGGGGGGGTCTATTTATAGGCATAGAGGGAGCTAGGAGAGTCGAAATGAGGTGCGGTTTTCGGCCACGCGATCGTGATCGAACGCTCTAGATGATGGAGCAGAGTTAGGTGGGTTTTGAGCAAAATTGGAGGGGTGTTGGGCTGCAAAACACACGAGGCCTTTTCGGTCCATCGGTTAACCGTTGGAGTATCAAACGAAGTCCAAATGATACGAAACTTGACAGGCGGTCTACCGGTAGTAAACCAAGGCCGCTTGGCAAGTCTCGGTCCAATCCTGAAATGTTAATCCCCACACACGAAAGAAAGCTAGAAATGACCACCGGAGGAGAACGAAGCGCCGGAATGCAAAATGGACAACGGGGAAAATGCTTGAATGCATGAGATGAACACGTATGCAAATGAAATGCACATGATGACATGATATGCAATGCATGAAAATGACAACAACACACGGAGACAAAGACCCAAACCCGAGATAATAAAATAACTTAACGCCGGAAACGGCAAGAGTTTGAGTACAAATTGGGAAAGTTACATCCGGGGTGTTACAACACTCCACCACTACGAAAGGATCTCGTCCCGAGATCTAGGACTGAAAGAACGCCGGGTACTCAGAACGGAGGTGATCCTCGCGTTCCCAGGTAGCTTCACAGTCGGAATGATGTGACCACTTGACTTTGAGAAATTTGATTGACTTGTTGCGAGTCTTGCGTTCAGTCTCTTCAAGAATAGCAACTGGGTGCTCACGATAAGAGAGATCTTCTTGGAGCTCAATGTCCCCGAAGTTGACGGTGCGGTCAGGAGTCTTGAAGCACTTTCGAAGCTGAGAGACATGGAACACGTCATGAACATTTGCAAAGTTTGAAGGAAGCTCGAGTTGATAGGCGAGGTCGCCTCTCTTGCTGACAATCTTGAAAGGTCCCACGTATCTAGGGGCAAGCTTCCCTTTGATACCGAAGCGACGAGTACCTTTCATAGGAGAGACGCGGAGGTAAACATGATCTCCGATCTCGAAAGCCAAATCACGGTGCTTACTATCATAGTAGCTCTTCTGACGGGATTGGGCTGCTTTGAGGTTATCACGAATGACTTTGCACATTTCTTCTGCCTCTGTGATTAAGTCATTACCCAAAAGCTGACGTTCACCGGTTTCAGACCAGTTGAGAGGGGTACGACACTTCCTGCCATACAGAATTTCAAATGGGGCCTTGCCCGAACTTGCTTGAAAACTGTTGTTGTAGGAGAATTCAGCATAAGGAAGACAATCCTCCCACTTCATGCCGAAGGAGATCACACAAGCCCTGAGCATATCTTCAAGAATCTGGTTGACACGCTCGACTTGACCGCTAGTTTGAGGATGGAAAGCTGTGCTGAAGCGGATGTTGGTGCCCATGGCCTTCTGAAAAGAATCCCAAAACTTCGAGGTAAAGATGCTGCCACGGTCTGAAGAGATCACTTGTGGAATACCGTGCAGAGAGACAATACGAGAGGTATAGAGTTCCGCCAATTGAGCTGCAGTGATCGACTCTTTGATAGGCAGAAAGTGAGCCACTTTGGTGAGTTTGTCGATGACAACGAATATAGCATCATTGCCACGCTTGGACTTTGGAAACCCAGTCACGAAGTCCATTTCAATGTGGTCAAACTTCCATTCTGGAATGGCAAGAGGTTGGAGGAGACCTGCTGGCCTTTGGTGTTCTGCCTTCACTCTTCTGCAGACATCACATTCATTCACGAATTGAGCGATCTCGCGCTTCATTCGAGTCCACCAATAAGCTTGCTTGAGGTCCTGATACATCTTCGTGCTCCCAGGGTGGATGGAGAGGAGAGAATTGTGAGCCTCGTTCATGATCACTTTACGGAGGTCACCTTTGGGTACAACAATACGATCCTCGAAGAAGAGAGTGTCCTTGTCATCAAGGCGGTAGCACTTGTACTTGGGTTGACTCTTGGCAATCCCAATCTTCACCTTTTTCACCATAGCATCAAGAAGCTGGGCTTGGCGAATCTGGTCTTCCAAGGTAGGAGAGACTTGAAGGTTGGCGAGGAAACCTTGAGGAACAACTTGCAGATTAAGTTTGCGGAAAGCTTCACAAAGCTCGGGTTGATAAGGCTTGAGAATCAGACTGTTGCAGTAAGCTTTCCTGCTCAATGCGTCAGCAATCACATTGGCCTTGCCTGGAGTATACTCGATACTCGGATTATACTCTTGAATCATTTCGACCCATCGAGTTTGCCTGAGGTTGAGATTAGGCTGAGTGAAGATGTACTTGAGACTCTTGTGATCAGTGAAAATGTCCACTTTTCTTCCCAATAGAAGATGTCTCCAAGTCAAAAGAGCATGCACAACTGCCGCCAACTCGAGATCATGAGTGGGGTAGTTCTTCTCATTAGGCTTCAACTGGCGAGAGGTATAAGCAACAACTTTCTTCTCTTGCATCAATACTGCGCCAAGACCTTGGAGAGAGGCATCACAAAAGACCTCGTACGGCTTGGATTCATCAGGCGGAGTCAGAACTGGAGCAGTGATCAATTTCTCTTTCAAAGTGTTGAAAGCAATGTCACACTCCGGAGACCAAACGTACTTGACGTGCTTCTGGAGAAGATTAGAGAGAGGCTTCGCGATCTTAGAAAAGTTTTCAACGAATCTTCGGCAATAGCTTGCGAGACCGAGGAAGCTACGGAGTTGCTTCACGTTCTGAGGAGGTTCCCAATTCACAATTGCAGACACCTTCTCAGGATTCACGGCAATGCCCTTGGCAGAGATGATATGACCAAGATAAAGAACCTCATCGAGCCAAAATTCACACTTGGAGAACTTGGCGTAGAACTGATGTTCCCTGAGCTTATCAAGAACCAAACGCAAGTGCTTGGCATGATCTTCCTTGTTCTTGGAGAAAACCAGAATGTCGTCGAGATAGACCAAAACGAAGTCATTGGTGTAGGCGTTGAAGATGAAGTTCATCATGCGAGAGAACGTCGGAGGAGCGTTGACGAGGCCAAAAGACATGACAGTGTATTCATATGAACCAAAGCTTGTCCTGAAAGCCGTCTTGGGAATATCTTGCTCACGGATTCGAATCTGATGATAACCCATACGGAGATCAAGCTTGGAGAATACTTGGGCACCTTTGAGTTGTTCGAACAGCTCATTGATGTTGGGAAGTGGGTATTTGTTCTTGATGGTCTTCTTGTTCACTGGACGGTAATCAACACAAAGTCGGTCCGTTCCATCCTTCTTCTTCACAAAAAGAACACCACAACCCCACGGAGAAGAACTAGGCCGGATGAGACCCATTTTCTCTTGAATATCGAGTTGCTTCTTCAGCTCCTTCAACTCTTCAGGTCCGAGCTTGTAAGGACGTTTGCACACAGGTTCCGTGCCAGGCTCAAGATCAATAACGAATTCAACTGGCCGGTGCGGAGGCATTCCTGGAAGCTCTTCTGGAAAGACGTCTTGATATTCGCAAACGACTGGAATTTGAGAGATAGCATCCAATTCACCCTTCTCATTGAGAGAAAACAGACGGATGGTATTATCACGAGCGGCAAAGACAATTACATCCTCAGACGAATGAGTCAATTGAATCTGCCTGGCTGCACAATCAAGCTGAGCCTTGTGCTTAGAAAGCCAATCCATTCCGAGAATAAGATCAATATCCGAGTCACCAAGAACCATAGGAGCAGAAAGGAACTTGTAGTCTCCCAAAGTGATAGTAACATCCGGAGCAATGGAGTTAGCATGCATGCGCTTACCGGGAGAGACAACTGCTAAAGGACTAGGCAAAATTTGCAAAGGCAAACCATGCTTAGATGAAAACGGTCTCGAGATGAAACAATGCGATGCACCCGTGTCAAAAAGAACTTTTGCAGGAATATCATTAACAGGAAGGTTACCCATGATCACATCTGACGAGTCCTCTGCCTGAGCTGCATTCATCAAATTGACCTTGGCGTGCTTGGGGTTATGCTTGACCACAGCTGTACTTGCCGATCTGACAGGAGGAGGAGGAGGAAGACGCCTCTGGTTGAAACACTTGTTGGCATAGTGACCCTTCTGTTGGCACTTGTTGCACGTGACCTCTGAAAGCGGACGGTGATACGGAGCACTCGATCTTGGAGCTTGAGACGAAGTCTTGTTCTGAAAGCCAGGGTTGGGTGGGTGGGAAGAACCACTGCCACCTTTGCTCTTCTGCTGATACGGCTGACGGAACGGAGGAGGAGGAAGCCAATACTTCTGCTGCTTGGCCACTTGAGTAGAGGAAGAAGGAGTAACATCTCTGACTCGCTTCTTGGAAGCATCACACCTCAACTGAGCAGCCTCTTGCTTCAGTGCCATGTTGTAGAACTCATCGTATCTCAAGGGCTCAAAGAGAACAAGAGCTAGCTGAATTTCTTCTCTGAGACCACCCCTGAACTGATATATCATGCTCTTCTCATCAGGGACGTCCTGCTTGGCAAAGCGGGCGAGCTTCTGGAACAACTTGTTGTAGTCATAGACAGACAAAGAGCCTTGCTTCAGATTGCGGAATTCCTCACGCTTGCTTTCAACCACGCTCTGGGGAATATGATGAGCTCGGAAATCTCGACGGAAATCATCCCAAGTGATAACACGTCCACCTCTGGAGTCCTTGTACTGCTGGAACCATTCTGCAGCTTGATCTTTGAGTTGGAAGGAAGCGAACTTGACAAAGTCCTCAGGCCTGACGTTACTGCACTCGAAATGCTTGCACAGATCCACAAGCCAATCGTCAGCATCGGTTGCCTCAACACAATTGCTGAAAGTCTTTGGCCCGTTAGCAAGGAACTGGTTGAGTGTAGCAAAGTGATTCTGATTGCTGCCTTGATTCCCTTGGTTGCCTTGATTGCGCTCTTGAAGAATTTGCATGATCAACTGTGTGTTTGCATTGGTTGCGGCCATCACAGCTTGCCATGCCTCCGGAGGAGGTGGAGGTGGTGGCGGATCAGGATTCGGAGTCGTGCGCGTTGGAGGAGCCATCCTGAAGAGGTTGACCACCATTAGCACATTGACAGACAAATATTGAAGCTGAATCCAACGGAATGAAAATTGCAACATATAGTCTTCACATCCGAACAAAATGAACGAATGCATTCCTCTTGAAATGGTCACATATCCATAAATTGAGAAGCCACGTAGAATTAAGGTAGAGAAATAAATCAACAAGGTACGGATCAAGAACGAATAATCGGTAAGAAATCCCAATCTCAAACCAATATCCGTGGAAGAAGAACTAGAGCTACTAGAATTCCCACCTATGAAACTCCCGAACCTTTCCGGTTATGCAATCAGGTGTTGGGGATACAGGGGAAGCATAATATCTCACCCAAACTAGCAAATCCTACATCCAGCTGTATCCATCCTTCAACACATAACCAAGAAACCTTCGGAAACCATCTACCTCAACCTTCGAAAAGCATCCGTTATACAAGTTATGGCGATACTCCCGAACTCCCGCCCCAGTACTGGGTGGCGTCGAGGTTATCTCACCAACGAACTGCATAAAAGAGATTTTCGATGTCGGCGTACTAAACTCAGGTATTCCAGAACTGCAACGATAAAATTATGATGACAACACCTCAGAGCTCAACTCCCCGGGACACTTCCACTAAACCCCTGACAGGAGGCACCAAGACAATGTTCTCATCATAAAACCATCGGAACGATTCCAAGATACCCGCGTGATCCTAAAATTTTTTAGTGAAATTTGAGAAGAGAAGAGTCAAAACTCTACGTCAGGATGCCTTACCAGAGCGATGAGGAGACTGGGAAGTAAAAAGAATTCCTAAACTCTCCGATATATAATTCCTAAATGACTCAAAACATTTTTCTAGACACAACTCGGCCGCTAAAAACGATCAAGCAATGGGGCTCCTAAGGTCGGGGAAGGCTCTGATTACCAACTTGTAACACCCTCGATGCGACTATATCTCCCACGTGTCGAGGCACGACTTAGAGGCATAATCGCATTGAAGGCATATGTCGCAAGTTAGGCAATCTTCACAACATCCCATGTAATATAATAATAAAGGGGAGATAACATAGTTGGCTTACACTCGCCACGTCAATCAAGTACATAAATAACATTACATCATCCAAACACTCATGGCCCGACTACGGCGCCAAAATAAAAGAGAACCCAACATGCGACACGGTCCCGATCACCCCCAACTGGGCACCACTACTGATCATCGGGAAAGGAAACATAGTAACGTTGAGAGTCTTCGTCGAACTCCCACTTGAGCTCAACGCGTCTCCTGGAGCGGAATCATCAGGCCCTGCATCTGGTGTAATAGTAATCTGTGAGCCACAGGGACTCAGCAATCTCGCACCCTCGCGATCAAGACTATTTAAGCTTATAGGTAAGGCAAGGTAAAATATGTGGAGCTGCAGCAAGCGACTAGCAAGTATGGTGGCTAACTTATTCGCAAAAGAGAGCGAGAAGAGGAGGCAAAGCGCGAGCGAGAAACTAGAGAGCAACCTACGCAAACATTACTCCAACACCGTGTCCACTTCCCGGACTCCGCCGAGAAGAGGCCATCACGGTAACACACTCAGTTGATTCATTTTAATTAAGTTAAGGTTCAAGTTATCTACAACCGGACATTAACAAATTCCCATCTGCCCATAACCGCGGGCACGGCTTTCGAAAGTTCAAATCCCTACAGGGGAGTCCCAACTTAGCCCATGACAAGCTCTCACAATCAACGAAGGAATAGACCTCCTCCCAAGACGTTCCGATCAGACTCGGTATCTCGGTTATTCAAGATACTTCGATAGGTTAAAACAAGACCAGCAACACCGCCCGAATGTGCCGACAAATCCCGATAGGAGCTGCACATATCTCTTTCTCAGGGCACACTCAGATTGTCTTAGGTACGGGTAGGCCAGCCCAGAGTTGCCCCTGGTGGCCACCGGCAGCTGACAGGTGGACCAACACTCAGAGGAGCACTGGCCCGGGGGGGTTTAAATAAGATGACCCTTGAGTCAGCAGAACCCAAGGGAAAGAAAAGGCTAGGTGGCAAATGGTAAACCCAAGGTTGGGCATTGCTGGAAAAGCTTTAATCAAGGCGAAACTATCAAGGGGTTCCCATTATAACCCAACCGCGTAAGGAACGCAAAATCCGGGAACATAACACCGATATGACGGAAACTAGGGCGGCAAGAGTGGAACAAAACACTAGGCGAGAGGCTACCAAGTATATAGATGCATTAAGATAACAAGATAATATAATGATATCCCAACAAGTAAATAAATGTTCCAACAAGGAACGCCTCCAATCTTCACCTGCAACTAGCAACGCTATAAGAGGGGCTGAGCAAAGCGGTAACATAGCCAATCAACGGTTTGCTAGGACATGGTGGGTTAGAGGTTTGACATGGCAATTTGGGAGGCTTGCAAGCAAGTGGTAGGCATCGTAGCATTGGCATAGCAAAAGAGCGAGCAAACTAGCATAGCAAAGATAGTAGTGATTTCGAGGGTATGATCATCTTGCCTGCACAGTTGTCAGAGTTGACTGGATCCTCGAAAGCAAACTCAACGGGCTCCTCGTTAGCGAACTCGTCTCCCGGCTCTACCCAAACAAGACAAACAAGCAACAAGGATACAATCAACCACGTGCAAGGATCAAACAATATGATGCAATGATGATATGCTATGCGGGATGCGATGCGGGATGCAAAATGCAAGATATGACAGGAAATGCATGAACCTGGCCTCAACTTGGGAATCCAAGCATGCCACTGGAAAGATGAGATGAAATCGCTTGAAAACGATATAAAGAACGCCGGAATCGGAGTTACGGTTTGGAAATGGCAAGCGATTCAAAAATGACACCGGTCTGCGATTTACAGCAAGTAGGCATCTAAATGCAACGAAATGAACATGCTACAACACCCAAACATGACAACAAAATACATGGCAGGGATGCATTCAAGATGCTTAACAAAAGTCTAGCACCGAGCTACGGCCAATTCATCCATTAACAGGTTCAAACAAGCATGGCAAAAAATGGATATGGCAAACAGATCTCAGACTTAGTGAAATTAACACTTGTCTGGAATTTCAGATCAGGTAGCACTCTTCTAAGCCACAAAACTACATGCTACAGGACCTGAACATGGCAAAGTAAAGCATGGCATGGAGCTACTCAACGAGCTTAACAAAGGTACCTTAGTGACCTTGAACCAAAAGAGATCAGAAAAATACAATTGCAAGCTTGTGAACATAGCAAAAACATAATCAGTTTTCAGACTTATTGAAAACTGGCACATGCTGAAACATAACTCAAGTAGGCATGTTTACGAGCTCGATGCACTCACTACAGAGCAAGTCATGGCAAGCCAAGCATACATCCATAAAGAAGGCACAAAATTCAAGCTAGACATGCAAGAACAATAGCATAGCATGCACGGATCAACTACAACAACATCGGCAAAATTGCAAACAAGTTGACAATCTGCCCAGATTCACAAAGTAGAAAAAGTAGAGGTCGATTGACTCAATCTAGTGTGCTCCATAATTGCAAACAAAGACATGGATGGATAGAGCACTACAATATTAACAAAACATCCTTACTGATCATCCTGAAAAGAGGCACGGATTCACTAGGAAACAAGATGAACATATGGCATCATGAGATAAACAGCTCAAGGACTTAGTGGAAATGCTAAGTCCCTGAAAACAGAATTAGCAAGTGCACCACTTTGTAAGCTTGCACTAGACACCACACACATCACAAAAATACATGGGTTGCACCTCTGGAAAGATGACGAAACCCTTAACAAAACATATGTAGAGCATCAGGGCATATCATGCACACATTAATCATGGCAAAAATGACAAAAACCTAAATGGAGTAGCAGATCTGACATTTAACTCAAGTAGCCCTCTTCCAATAGCATTTCGGGCATCAAGGTGAACTCAAATGGAAATGATGCAATGGAATGAAATGATGTACTCTCTGAGATGAACATTTTGATATGCTATATGCCCAAATCGGAGCTACGGATGCAAAGTTACGGAGCTACGAACATGAGCACTTGGACTAGAAATCTCCGGGACTCTCCGAGGTCTAGGGTTACTGTTCACGCACGTGAACCGAGAACTCCGGCGAGGCGGCGGCGGCTCCGGCGAGCTCGAAGAAGCGGCAGGGAGGCGCAAGAGAGGTGGATCCGGCCGGATCCGGGCCGGATCTGGCGGCGGACAGCGACGAGCGGCGCGGACACCGAGGCGGCGCGGCGCGGTGGCGGCTGCTGGTGGCGCCGGTGCGGAGGCGGCAGCGCGCCGGCGTCGAGGCGGCGGGGTGGAGCAGGCGGCGGCGCGGCGTTGGAGGCGAGGAAGGTGGCGGCGTGGCGCGGAAGGAGGCGGCGCGGGCGGCTCGGGCCGCGGGGGCCGGCTCTGGGCTCCCCGGGCCGCGGCGGCGGCGACGTGGCGGGTGCCACGTGGCAGCTTTAGAGTGGCTGCGGGCGGCGGAGCGGACGCGTCCGGCCAGATTCGGACGTGTCCGGTCGGTGCGGGGGCGATTTCTAGGGTTTCAGGGGAGAAGGAGATCCGAAATTTCGGGGGGGGGGGTCTATTTATAGGCATAGAGGGAGCTAGGAGAGTCCAAATGAGGTGCGGTTTTCGGCCACGCAATCATGATCAAACGCTCTAGATGATGGAGCAGAGTTAGGTGGGTTTTGGGCCAAATTGGAGGGGTGTTGGGTTGCAACACACACGAGGCCTTTCCGGTCCCTCGGCTAACCGTTGGAGTATCAAACGAAGTCCAAATGATACGAAACTTGACAGGCGGTCTACCGGTAGTAAACCAAGGCCGCTTGGCAAGTCTCGGTCCAATCCGGAAATGTTTAATCCCCACACACGAAAGAAAGCTAGAAATGACCACCGGAGGAGAACGAAGCGCCGGAATGCAAAACGGACAACGGGGAAAATGCTCGAATGCATGAGACGAACACGTATGCAAATGAAATGCACATGATGACATGATATGCAATGCATGACATTGACAACAACACACGGAGACAAAGACCCGAACCCGAGAAAATAAAATAACTTAACGCCGGAAACGGCAAGAGTTTGAGTACAAATTGGGAAAGTTACATCCGGGGTGTTACATACGCGGACACATCAAGACATTGCGGCCTTGGTCATACATCCATGGAGTTCCATCTCACCATACCAGATGACTTCAGGATTGACACCGTATGTTCAATCTCACCTTACATCGGTTGGCATGGCCTACTTTCCTGAAAATATACTATATATTGCTACATTTGGATAAAAGGTCCCACATGCAACATATACGTCAAAGGGGATTTTTTTCCCTCTTCTTTCTATATTAGGCAAATTAATGATGTATTGTTCTTTCGATTACTCTCTTATTTCCATGACAACATGGTTACACTATATGTTTAATTATAGGTTTTTGTCCTTTGATTTCAACTGATGTATCTTTTAATTCACCCATATTTGCATGTTACCATATTCATTAACAATCCTACCATTTCTGCAGCACATCCCTTGCTATGCAACAACACATGTAGTACAAAATCTTGCCCTTTACATAACTCAAGACTGCAGGAATGTCATACTGAACACAAACCATGGATTTACAATCGTTGCTTCTATAAGACTTGATGAACGTGCTCACTCCTATTTTGGCACAAACCTTTGGGCAGAAATTTCTAAGTTTTATGTACTAAAAGCTGACACTAAAATTGCACTGCACATAAAAGAGACTGGTCATGAGATATATGCTAACTTCCCCGACGATATCATCCATCCGGACTTTGTTCGAAGTAAGTGTTCTTTTCAAGTATCTGCATGTTGACTTACCCAACAATATGAAAGGAATTGTGTAGTATTTAAGAAACCAGTTGTTATTCCATTTTCTTACTCTATTCCTACCTACTAACTTCTAGTTACCAATACACTTTTATTTTGCCCTGTTTTAACTAAATATTCCATGTACTCCCACTTCTATTAGAAAGCGCCGCTGACGAGGAGCTTCTAAGGTGGAGAATGAGGCTGCCAACAAGCGGATACTGGTCGAGCAAGAACCGCAAGCGACTCCAGCAGGCCTAGACTTCATCAGCAGCCTCCCCGATGATATGTTGATAGTCATCATCTCCCTCCTCCCAATCAAATATGGGGCAGGGACAACCGTCCTTTCCCGGCGGGGGCGCCCCCTTCCACCCCTCTCGACCTCATCAATGCCCACAATCTCCGCCATGGCTATCGCAAAAGCTCAGACGCGTTGTCCCAGATCCTCGGCATTACTATTGCCCAATCAAAGGCCTTAGAACGGGCAAGTTCCGTTCCAACGATAAGGACCGAGCCAAGCTTCATGAGTGCTTCCAATCCCCCCGCCTTAGATCAGCTTAAGGAGCTCAGTTTTAATGATGGGCATATGCGCACGCTGCCAGTGTCTGTTCTCCGCCTCGCGCCCATGCTGCACCTCGCCAAGTTCATAAACTTCCATCCCTCCTTAACACTACAAAAAAGGCACATCCATGACATTTTGGGCCGAACAATTTTTTTCTGTCATACCTATGACACTTCTATGACGATAATTGTCACAAAACCCGATATCATCATAGATGTGGTGGGGTCCTACTTCTGTGACAAAAAATCATGACAGAAAATGGGCTTTTCATCCTGGGCAGGCGGGAGATGCAGCTGCATGACATTCTTTGGGCCGTCCATGATAGAAAAAACCGTGGTAGAAGCGATGGCGAGGAAAATATCGGGGTGTTCCCGGTTACGGTGGGTGGTCGGGGCCGAGCGATGCGCGTTTCTCCCGTACACGCACGCGCATGGGTGCGAGGCGTTGGGCTCTAACTGAACCCGAGCGATTGCACTGCAGGCTACGCGTTACTGAACCCGAGCGATCGGTCGATGGCTATTAATTGAACCCGATCGAGCGATCGATCGCTGGCTGTTAACTTAACCCGATCGAGTGATTCCTTCGCTACTGCTGCTAACTGAAGCCGATCGATGCTGCCTATGGATGAACAGTGAGCGTGCTGGGGGGGTTGGATGAACAGTTCCCGGTGGGGGTGGATGAACAGGACCCCGTGGTGTTGCCTCTGGATGAATAGGACCCCGATCGATCGAGCCGGTTGGGGCTGGATGAACAGGACCCCGTGGAGGGCAGGATGAACAGGACCACCCCGTGGAGGGCAGGATGAACAGTAGATGATGGAGGGCTGCATGAACAGTGGACCTTGGAGGGGTGGTTGAACAGGAGCCCATGGAGTGGGCTGGTTAAACAGTAGCCAGTGGAGTAGCGCGCGGTGGAAGCTGGATGAACAGGAGCCCGTGGATGAACAGTCGTAGGTGGAGGCTGGAGGAGGTCGACGGTGGATGAATAGTAGCCCATGGAGGCTGGAGGGTGTCGACGGTGGAGATGAACAGTATCCCGTGGAGTCCCATTTTGCGGTACGCCACAACCCTCCCGATGAATAGGACCCCTGTTTTGACCGTAGCGCTCCAACACAAGTCCGTTTCCTCCGTTTTGTGGTACACCACACCCCTCCCGATCAACAGGACCCCCGTTTCGACCGTAGGAGGTCTGTTTCCTCCGTTTTGCGGACACCAGACCCCTCCCGATGAACAGGAACCCGTTTCAAACGTGGCCGGTCGAACACAAGGCTGTTTTCTCCGTTCTGTGGTATGGCAGGCCTCGTTTCCATTGGCTGTTTCATCCAAGCCCTCCCGATGAACACGACGACGCATTCCGTTCCGACCCAGCCGGTTGGCTCCCCATGAACACGACGACGACGTTGTTTCTCCGTTCTGACCCAGCCATGTACACGAGCCCTGGCCGTATGTATGCGCGATTAGGCGTAAGAGACCCTGCCCATATGTACGTATGTGGCCGTATTTTCTTTCTTGCACACTGGCCACTGTACGTACGTGTACAAGCTACGTGCGCGCCTCTACTATGACACGTGCGCGCCTCTACATCGACCAGTATGTACGTACACGTTCGCGACCAGAATGACAATGCTACGTATGCTTTGACCAGGTGGGTCCCGACTGTCAGGCACTTCCTTGTGTGCGAAGATGTAGCTGGTGGGTCCCAGCAGTCAGAGGGACGAGTCGCTTTTTTTGCCCAGACGCACTTCCTTGCGTGCGAAGATGTAGCTGGTGGGTCCCAGCAGTCAGAGGGAAATGTTTTTTTTGCGAAATACGGTGGCCCGTCTGGTGGGTCCCCGATGTCAGGTGGAGGAATAATTATTTCGTGTGTAATAAGGAGGCACTTCCTTGCTGCGACCGTGGACCCAGTTGTCAGCCTCTCCACGTATAGTCCACGTCCGATGGAAGCTGTTCCTTGACCACGCTGAGCACGCCACGCTGAGAGCACCAGGGCGGCGGACAACGGCGAGACCTAGGAAGGGGACGACGCGGAGCCGGGGAAGACACGGTAGTGGAAGCCCGTGCAGAGAGGAGTACGAGGGTTCACTGGTTCGGCTGCGGTGTGAGGCTGTCGTCGCCGCAGGGTCTGGCCAGTGGTGGGAATAGTAGGGGGCGGTGAGGCCTCCGCGGTAGCACAGCCGGCCATGGTAGGCAGGAGCACGCGGCATGACCAGCGCTGCTTTGGGTGGATGGAGCAAGAAGACCAAAGGTTGAAGAAGCACAACGGCCGTTGGATGGACATCGTACGGTCACTGGAGCTAGAATCATTCATATTGACTAAGTTGACAAAGCACTCCTCCCCGTCAACTTAGTAGGCCCACAAGTCAGCCACCCACCAAGGTGGGTCCCAACTAGCAGGGGGAGTATTCATTTTTGTTCGTAATAAGGCGACACTTCTGGTGGGTCCGAGCTGACAGCGGGGGGGGGGGACTTTTTTTCGCAAAATACGGTAGCCCGTCCGGTGGGTCCCAGCAGCCAGGGGGAAACGTTTTTCTCGCCAAATACGATGGTCCGTCCGGTGGGTCCCTGCTGTCAGGTGGAGGAATAATTATTTTCCGCGTAATAAGGAGGCACTTCCTTGCGGCTGCCGTGGAACCAACGGTCAGCCTCTCCACGTATAGTACTCTTCGGATGGAAGTCGCTCCTTGACCATGTTGACCACGCTGCACCGAGATCACCAGGGAGGTGGACGACGGTGAGGCCTAGGAAGGGGACGATGCGGAGCCGAGGAAGATGCGGCAGTGGATGCCCACACCTAGTGGAGTATGAGGGTTCACTGGTTCGCTGCGGTGTGAGGCTGTCGTCGCCATAGAATAACAGGGGGTGTGGGTGAGTATAGGGATGGCCAGCGGTGGGAGTAGTAGGGGGCGGTGAGGCCTCCGCCGCATCGCAACCGGCCATGGGAGGCAGGAGCACGAGGCACGACCGGCGCCGGTTTGTGCGGCTAGAGCAAGAAGACCAGAGGTTGAAGAAGCACTACGGCCGTTGGATGGACATCGTACGGTCACTGGAGCTAGAATCATGCATATTGACTAAGTTGACAAAGCCCTCCATCCCCGTCAACTTAGTAGGCCCACAAGTCAGTCTGCCACTATACTTGGTCCCAACTAGCAGGAGGGAGTATTCTTTTTTTGCGCGTAATAAGGACGCACTTCCTCGCATGCGAAGATATAGCTGGTGGGTCCGAGCTGTCAGCGGAGGTAATGTTTTTTTCGTGAAATACAGAGGCCCTTTTGGTGGGTCCCAGATGTCAGGTGGAGGAATCATTATTTTGCGCGTAATAAGGAGGCATTTCCTTGTGTGCGACCATGGACCCAGCTGTCAGCCTCTCCACGTATAGTCCACTTCAGATGCATGTCGGTCGTTGACCATGTTGACCAGGCCGCGCCGAGAGCACGGGGGCGGTGGACCACGGCGAGGCCTAGGAAGGGAATGACACGAAGGTAGGGAAGACTCGGCAGTTGTTTCCCACACGGAGGGGAGTACGACTGTACGAGGGTCTACTGGTTCGTTTGCTATCGCCGGAGAATAACAGCAGGTGTGGGGAGTAGAGGGATGGCTAGGTCAGCGATGGGAGTACGGTGGGGCAGTGAGGCCTGCGCGGCAGCATAGCCGGCCGCGGGGAGGAGGGAGCAGGCAGTCCCGTCGACGCTTGTTTGAGCGGCTGGAGCAGGAAGAGCAAAGATTGAAGAAGCACGACCGCCGTTGGATGGATATCCAACAGTCACTGCTTGTGCGTCAACCTTTTTTTAGGAAAGCCTCAAATCTGTGGAAAACAACATACATCCCATCTACCATTATTTCTAATAATTTACATCCCATTTGCTAATTCTTAAGTTTTTTTGGAGACCATATTCTTTTTGTTTGCATTACAGCCCATATTGTGGCCACGGTTAAAAAATTATACGAAATGTTGCATATTTCGGTGCTGTCCGAACTGTTTTTAATCCCAAAATTTCGAGTCACATTCAAACTGATTCTAAAAATAAATGTATATCAATATAAAATCCAACAAATTGTCCACACATAAAAATTAATGCAATTTAAAATCTTGAAATGAAAAAAGAAATTTGAAAGTAATTGCCGGTTTGATGTGTTTTAAAAATGTACATCGCATTTCTCATTACTGATAGGTCATTTTCTCATCCAACCGAATGAAGCTCACTTCATCTTGAAAGTTTTGCAGCCCAACAGGGGTGACAAAGCGACTTACTTGGCAAATCACAAAAAAAAACTGGGCTAGCCATTTTCAGAAAGAAAAAAACTACTGGGCCGGTCTGTGGTAAACATAAAAGAGAAGGTTGTCTAGACAGGCCAGAGTGCCCCGCACAGCCCAGTTGACACCCTGCTTCCATCTCAAAAACAAATTAGATAAATGCCACAACAAATATGGCGATTCATAAAAATGCCACTGCAATTTCCAAATTTGAAAATTGCCACTGCAATTTTTGCAAACTTTGAAAAACGCCACTCCAGACTTCGAAAAATGCCACTGGAAATGGCATAAAATGGCATTTTTAAAAGTTTGGAAATTGCAGTGGTATTTCTCAGAAACACCAGATTTGGAGTGGCATTTATCAAATTAACCCAAAACAAAATTAAATCAGCGAGCTGCTGGGTCCCTGGTGTCAGCTGCTCGTTGTGCAACTCTCTCGTTTATTGACTACGTTGACAATGGCATGGGACCCATATGTCAGAAATCCATTAGGAGGAGCCATTTCTTATTGGATTGAAATAAGGAGGCACTTGCTTGTGTACTGCCATGACCTTGGCGGGTCCCTGCTGTCATCCTCTCCCCGTACAATCATCTCCTGATTGTGTACGCGTCAACTTGGTAGGCCCACAAGTCAGCCTCTAAACCCATGGAGGAAAAATACAACCCATTTAAAAAAATAAGAGCCCATTCCATATGTTCAAACGGAAAGTTCAACATTCAGAGCAAAGTAACAGGTCTGATCCTCATATAGAGTACTGAACTTCCACGTTGACAACCATCATAGCCAAGTTAACTATCTACTCCCACTAATACTCTAGTAGAGTACAAGTACTAACTTACTCTTAGCTAACTAGACGATGCTGGCCGCCATCTGCGGTACATGCTAAACACCGGCACTGGCGTCCTCCGCCTCGCCTCGGACTTGCAAGAGGTGCGATAGGGCGCGTTGCTCGTGCGCGTTGGCCCTTTCCATGCCGTCGTGTTCCACCGAAGCTTCAGCTTCTGAGCGGGAAACCCACTTGACAAGCTGGTAGTAAATATCAGCGTCGCGAACGCGTGCATACCCGACAGCCTCCAGGGCTATTTGCCAGGCACCGGCCTCCACGTAGTCGGCCCAGGTGCGGGCGCTCTGCTCGCGACTCAGAGCGTCGGTGCGCTGCTGCTCCATGTCCCGCCGGTGGTGCAAATCAGTGACACGCTGCTCCTCCGCCAAGTGGTCACACTCCAACAACTCCTGCTCCTCTGCCAGGCGGTTGCGCTCCAACAAGTCCTCGATCTCCGCATTGCCATCTAAAAACCGATGGAATGCCTCCTCCCTCCGTCTGCCTTCCGGTGAAAAACCAAACACTAGTTCCGACGGTGACCGCCTCCGGCCTTGCCTATCGCGGACGGGCGGGGGCATGGCGGACGTGGCGAGAGAGACGATAAGTGGCGAGCGACATGGTGCCGGTGGGGGCTTATGATGATAGGGCGAGTTCGGTCACGGTGCCACCATAGAAGGCCGGGAAACAATACTTATAGGCGGAAGGTAGCGCAACGGTCATAGGAATTCAATGCATAATTAAGCAGGCATGGCTTAGCGCGCCAGCTTGCCATGGAAAACTAGAGAAACTGAAATTCTGACTGTGTCGTCCCGTCCGTGCTGGGTCGTACGCCGGCATGACGGTGAAACGAGTGCACTCGAATCATCTCCCTCCTTGTCAATAATGATTGCATGGATTTAAAAGGCCCGCAAGAATTAAAGTGCATCTTTTTCGCATTAGTTAGCTGCCTTAACTATGGCCGACTGCATGCAGGCACTCAAAATTGCTCGTAGCCAGTACGCGGAGCAGCATGCAACGAGTCACAGCCGAGGGCATTAGTTGATGAACTTTAGCTGGGAGATAAGGCATTGTGAACGTTTTCGCTGGCAGTTTCTTCAGATTCGCATGGCATTTTCTTCAGAGCAGCTTGTCATTTTCTTCAGAGGTAGGCATTTTTATTCCAAAACCCCCTGTTCAAGAATTCATCCGATTAACAAGTTAACTTGCCAATTAATCCCTACTCATAGGGTCACCGAGTAGCCGATAAACTGATAAATCGTCCGATTAATTGATTAAATGGCCGATTAACTTGCCGATTATCCTATTAATCCCCTACTCGCCAGCCAACCGAGCAGTTACCAGTTAACGATTTCCTCAACAATGCAAAAGACTGCCACTTCGGATCTTGCGTCGCAACTAAAACAGCCAGGAGCGCATTAGTAGGCTAGTTAGTGATTGATCAGTAACTTGTAAACACTGAGCGAACAGATATAAGGAACTGTTAATGCATCTCAATGATTCACATATCATATACAAATATGTAGCTCCAAATGCAAAGATCAGCCACAACTAAAACCAACTAGAATGATTCCCATACATAAGATCAACATGTTAATGCATCTCAATGATTCACAGACCATATACAAATATATAGCTCCAAAAGGAAAGATCTAGAAAAAACATATGTTCTTCCTGCTAACATGGATGCTTCTCTTGGCCAACATTCAGTACAGACTAAAAGACAAATTTGTTTGTGAATTCTACAATTCCCCTTGCAAACGTAAGTGGTTTCACCAACAGCTAGAACCATGAGAATGAACCACACATGATGGAGGAACATCCACTTCAATATGATTTGGTCTTCTCTTGATCACACGGTGAGACTATTTTCGGAATACAAACTTTAACTTAGGCAAAATGATGCCCATTGTATAATTAGACCAAAGCAATGTAGCACCTAGTGTTGGCCAATAAATAGTACAGTACTAGTTTTCTGCAGTCCATGAAGTGACTATCCAATCTTTCTATGTCTATTTTCAAATGGCACTGCATGTAGTGACTATACTATTCTCTTGTGTACTTCAACCAAAATTGCGGTCACTTTGTGTGTTTTCCAAATAGCAATGGGCAGACATCTGTGTCTGCACAAATATCAAGTAGCTAGTAAACATATACCCCACCTTGTATTTTCGGTTTAAACATGTCTCTTCCGCTTAGCATCTGTCATGTTTTGCACTGGATAATTTGATACAGTCATGTTTTGCCCTGGACAATTTCGTACTGAATTGATTTGCTTGTTCAGAGCAGAAATATAGCGCCTATTCTTCATCAGACCAAGGATATCCATGTTCGCAGTGATGGAAGAGGTGAAATCGATACAACCAAAATTGAGCATCCAATCATTGAATCCTGTCCTGCACCTCCAATGTAGGTCCACCCTACCAATAAATTCACATGCAAGCCACTACTATTACTATCTAATGACATTACAAAAAGAGTAGCAATATAGTAGCAAACCATTTACCTTCTTAATGAATAGCTCATAGTGCCACCAATTGGATATAAAGGTTTGGAAGAAAACATGCTCCTAATGTTGAACCAGTTGGACTTTTTGTGCAGTTCCACTAAAATTGAGCATCCCTGTTTGCATAGATATTGAAAGTGTTATTAATATAAAAGTGGCACTAGTTGAAGCATAGACTCACAAATATAAGCATTCCAATTTCTTAATGGGAAAAGGTAGCAAGACTGTTTCTAACCACCTGTTTGAAGGAATAAATAAGGCAACAGAGGCTGATGTCAGAAAGGCATATATAGTTCTTTATGAAAGAATGATCGATTCCTGACCTTTCCCCTTCTTTTAAGCATATTTTGTGCAGTTCAACTAAAATAAAATGCCATCACCGCCTTGACAATTCAGTGACACTGTACAAAAGGAAATGACTTAACATTACATTATGATGTCAGGTATGTAGTCAACAGGCATTAGAGACAAACTTACAGACCTCCTCCGATAACATAGTGAACATTAATTTTAACAAAGGCGTGACCAGCTTTACCGGGATAATTTAAGTGAACTCCACACCCTTTGTTCCTTAATATAAGACATTTTCGTGGTTCAGTTTAAGGTACCCAAATGTCTACTAGTATTTAGAAAAACAAGTAGTAGTTTTCTTGAGCACATATCTGGGAAAGCTTTCCACACTTTATTTATGTCCATACGCTAATGCAACACCATTCAAAATTTCGAATACTACATATATACACTAATCTAGTGGCTAGTGCAACAGTAGAGTAGTTATTTTATTATAGGGTACAGTACAATGGTTTTACTGAACAGATTTCGGTAAACTCTGGCACTGGAAGATTTCTGGAACAATTAACAATACAAAATGTAAAGGTAACACATTTCAACATTGGTATACTAGCTGTGCATGAGCATTAAACCAAATACAAAAGTCTGAAGGTAACTAGCATTTTTAACTAATGATAGTATAAAAAATTGCAAACCATGTACCTCCAAGGTAAATATCATTTCGAACTCGGGGGGGGGGGGGCCTTAAAAATTGCTATCCCAATCTTGATAATCGATCAAACATAAAAACTTGATCGAACGAATCAAGAGAACAGCCGGAGGAGGAGGTGCCGACTCTTGACCTTTCCTCTTGTCTTCATATTTTTTTGTGCAGTTTAACCAAAATAAAATGACAACAGCACCTTGGCATTTTGGTGACACTGTACAAAAAATTAACTTATCTCATGAAAGTGAGGTATATAATCTATAAGCATTAACAGTGCAAAAATCTGAAGGTAGTAACAAGTTTCATTGTTGGTATACTGGCTGTGCAACGGCATTAGAATGCCTTAGCTTAAAAATCATTAATACATCCACAATCAATAGCTAACCCTGAAATAATCCAGTGATATTAAATGGCATTGCTTAAATTTATGGGTGGCATTAGACTGAGTGCGGCATTAGTTAAATGTGGCATCACTTTAGTAGTAGCATTGCTTGACTTGACTGTTGGCGTTATACTAACAGCAAATAAGTTTTCGAGTCTCTGGCCACTTAATGTTTCAAAAACAAATTCAACTTATGCGGAGACTTTGTCATTTATGCTTAGACGCTTGCGGTGATCAGCACGCCATTCATTGTTGCGCTAGAGAACGCCAAACCTCATTACCTTGAGCACACTTGCCTACAGAATAAAGAACCTGGCCAATTTAATCTCAGATATGTTGCCTCGGTAGTTGATCAAATCAATTGTTGTAAGATGGAGATCAAGGCATTCGATGAGATTGTTATAGTGCAGCACATTTTTCACTTTCGGGTCTTTTTTTATCTGCAAAAGAAGAGAACATATTAGAGCAACTGGCTGTATAAGATTGCCGTGTCATCAAGAGGTACCAATATCATTCGCTCATATGATAGGGTTGACTGGCTAGTGATATTTTTTCACTATCTCTCTCTTTTTCTTTCCTCTCATTTACCTAGGAGTACGTGAAGAGCTTGGGCATTTGTTGCCTTCCACTATGTGGCCGATGCCATAATACGCATTGATGTCAAATCAAAAGATTTTGGCACCGCTCTCGCGATGTGAGAGAGTTGGCACCGCTGTGCACACAGACCCACATGAATAAACAAATCAATCAAACCAACTAGACCAGCCTCTCACTCTCCCAAACAAGTGTTTTTTTATTGTCGTGGTACTCTCTCTCTCTCTCTCCCACGCAAGTGTTTTTTCATTGCGTGAGTTAATTTGGCACCGGAGCAAAGTAGGTGATCCAGATTGGGGCACCAGGTGAGCAATGGAGGGGCATCGATGCCAAATGCATCACAAGTGGATTTGGCACGTGTTTTGGCCTACATAGTGGAGGGCCTTTATAGCCCACTTTTGTACTACCTCTTATTTAGTATGAAATTTTGACCATATATTTATGTAAGAAAATGCCAATGCATGTCACTAAAAATTACACCATTTGAAATTATGTTCAAATATGAATCCAACGATATAGTTCTTAGTGACATGCATTAACATTTTGTTAGTTAAATCTATGGTCAAATTTTGATACTACAAAATAGGAAGACTAAACCAGGATGGAGGTAGTACTTGCTCTTAGGGTAACCATAGAGTTACTGGAGTAGTCTAAGTTACTTTCCACTATGACTAGCCTAGGCTACTATAGTAGTACAACAAAAAACGATGCAGGTGATCACGTGAGAAAAAATACTGAAAACATTTCTTTCGGCACAGTGCCTAGATGCAGTTTTGAACACTACACTTGTCATCGTAATTTGGTAAAATTACGAAAAATTTGAGCTACGTTGTGATTACCGTTTACTAATAGGAAAGAAGTTTCACCTTGATGAGTAGCTTCTCCGTGCACGGAAAGCATGTAAGGAATCCAACAACTTGATCCAGATTGGGGCCGGTAGATTTTATTGCCAAGATCTTCACTATGCGCATAGACTGGGTCAAGCTTGTGGGAATCATTTTCTGGAAGATGGTCGTAAATACATCAAGAAGAAATTTAAAAATGTGAATTTCAAGAAGATGGAGAAGAAGATGAGTGTTGTACCTGAACGATATGGGATCCAATAAAGAGTTCGGAGAAGTTGGCACATGAGTGCACCAATGCTGTCAATTTCGGTGCGTCATTGACCCTGATTTTTGTTGGACCTTCTAGATCTGATACAAGCAATCTCTCAAGGAAAGGCGCATTCTCAATGACCATAACGTGGAACAGCTGGAGTGATCTCTTTCCAATTGATGTCTTGTTACGGGGCCAGCAAGACACATAAATCCATCGGAGATTCGTCAAGGCGATGTGGAGGCTAATGAACCCGTGCATCTGCTCAAGACGAAGTTACTCGAGCGTAGTACAGCTACGGAGCAGGTGCTCCATAGCCTTCTTCGAGATGACAACGTCAAAGAGGTCGAGCTGCTTGAGTTGAGGGAGAAGAAGGGCGGGTGCGACATTAATCTGGGGAAGATAGCAGGAGCTGAAGCTGGCGCGGCGCAGCGTTGGCGCGAGGCGGAGCACGGACGGCGGCAGAGAGCGACATCGTCCATCTTCA
The DNA here is from genome assembly GCF_018294505.1 of Triticum aestivum. Classification (NCBI taxonomy): domain Eukaryota; kingdom Viridiplantae; phylum Streptophyta; class Magnoliopsida; order Poales; family Poaceae; genus Triticum; species Triticum aestivum. Next base: position 435,683,151 of record NC_057809.1, read on the forward strand.
AAGCTGAGCTCCTCAAGCTAATCTAGGGAAGGGGATAAGAACCACTCGTCGAAATTGGGTTGGACCTTGCAGTTGTTACTGAATATGCGGATGTCAAGGCGTCTGGCTGGCCCAGGGTGCGATGAAAGGATCTTGGAGACTGCGGCCATGTGTTTGCAATCCCCGTCGTAGAGGCAGCTGTCGACGGTGAGGTTGAGGGGGACGCGGCACCAGAGGGGGCACCATCCGCACGACAAATTTGGTGGGGAGGAGGCCGATGATGATGAGCAGCATGTCATCTAGGAGGCTGCTGATGAAGTCCAGGCTCGCCGGATGCGGTTTTGGCTCGAGCCGCCTCCGCTTGTTGGCTGCCTCGCCGTCCATCTCAACCGGCGGCGACGCCAGTGTACACTTGTGCTAGTGTGTGTTGTGTGCTGGGTGTGCGCGAGTGCGTCCTTCTGTGCATGCCACCGCGCAGTGGTGAATTGTGCATGAGTGCGTCCTCCACGCGGAAGAAGTGTGTCGTCAAAGCGCCCTCAATTTACTAGTGTGCGGGGTGCTACCCCAAGTGGTTTCAACTTTGTTTACTTCACTGCATGTCAGATGGGCCTCTAGTTTACTTATTTTCACCCACTGCCACATGGGCCAGCACACGAAGATACAAAACACGAGCTAACAAAGCAGCATCTGGATTGGTTGACCGGTCAACTAAACAATATACGGAGCTATACTCTGACACAGTGAGCGTATAATCCGTCGGTATAGAGTGTTTGCGTGAGAGGGGAGGCCCGTGAGAGATAGCAGAGAGAGAGAGAGAGAGAAAGAGCTACTCCCTCCGTTCGATAATGTAGTTCCAACATTTTTTTAAAGTCAATGTAGCGACCAGACCTCAAAAGGTCCAATCTCTGTGCTCCGGTGTCATCCCTGGATCAGTAATGCTGACACCACACATTACTTGAAGGATTAGTAACAGAGTAGCAATCACACACTTATTACATCGAGTGTCTCAATAGAGAACTTATTACAATAAAAATGGCTTAAGGCCATCTAATAACGATAACAGTGGAAGGCTTGGAAGATAAGTGAGTCCATCAACTCCAACGGCATCACTGAGTATAGAACCACGACCTCTAACTCCTTAATCATCATCTGAAAAGTCTGCAACATTAACGTTGCAGCCCAAAAATGGGTCAGCACATGGAATATGCTGGCAATGTAACACATAGAGAGTAATGGAATGAAACAGCTATACTATATGCATATTTGGCTAGTGGAAAGCTCTATGGTTACAGTTTTGCGTAAAGCCAATTTTTCCCTACTGCAAAGGAATAAATTTATTTAACTATTATGGTGGTTGTTGAACATTGAGAATGGTTGACAGCATCCTCAATCCCAATTAAGTAACATCATTAAACAAACCCATCAAATTAAATTTTATAGTAACATGCTGAGATTCACATGATAATCCAGGTACTAGATACTCAAGATGTCCATAACCAGGGACACGGCTAACCATGACTAGTTTATACACTCTGCAGAGGTTTGCGCACTTTTCCCCACAAGACTCGATCGCCTCCATTTGGTTTCTCGCACTACATGGTGTTTGAGAAACGGATGACCGAGACATAGTCTTTCAGAAGCGCTAGCACCTTACGATGGGTAGACCGTACCACCTACATCCCCTACATCTGCTAGTCTACCACTGTAAGAGTTCGCATGACTTAGTCAACTATGCTAGAGCCCATAATAGCTTGTGGCTGCACACGGAAGTTTCTAGTATGAATAATCTCATGATCCATTTGAGCCTGGGTGGCGGTCTAAAAGAAAACAGGCAATCCTGGAATACCCAGGTACCTCAATCCACCCAGATGTGTATTTAAGTTGCCACCTTAGATAAACCATTGATTTAAAAATCTCACATCTGTCATGGATATCACTCACCCAATCCACGTCTACTAACATAGCATAGCAATAATAAGCAAACGTAGAAGTAACTCCCAAAGGTTTGATAATAAACAGGTAATAGGTACTACCTCAACTACTTCCCAAACCCACAATTTAATTAGATCCTAATCATGCAATGTGTAAGGATTGATCTAATGCAATAAAACTGGGTAGTAGAAGGTATGATCAAAGTGTTACTTGCCTTGCTGATGATCCGGGAAACCTAGTGATTCGAAGTAACAAGCGGCGCACTCCGGGTACTCTATCGCAAACAAACAAGCATACAATAAGTACTCAATTAATGCACAGGTAAAACTCAAATAAGAGATCTAACCAGAAATTTCAACTTAAGAACTCCGGTTGGCAAAAAGAATCAAATCGAACGAAGCAACGAAGGACAAACGACAAAAGAAACAGGCTTCGATTACTATTCTGGATCTAGGGCAATTTTTAAAGTGGCAAAAACTTGTTTGAGTTGGTTAAACAGAAAGAGGGTTTCGAGACGAAACTCCAGGCGCTTGAATCGCCTAATTCCAATAAACGAGCGAGAAGTTATACTAAAGCGAAAATCGGATCAGAAATCGCGATCAGAAAAATCGCGGATTTAATCCGAGAAAAAGAAACACGACGAACAGTTTAACGAACGAACGTTCGTTAACTGGATCTAAATGACGAACACGTTCGTTAAAATGAACGAACGAGCGAACGCTCGCTAAATAGAATAAACCGAAAAAAACCATTCTAAAAAAATAAACCGCGACTTTTAAAAAAAACGGGCGGTTTTCTAAAGAAAACCGCCGGCGACGGCGGCTACCTCGGTGGCGGGTCCGGCGGGCGGCGGGGCGGCTCCAACGAGGCGGCGTGGGGTGGCGAGGCGGCAGCACTGGCGGCGCGGGGTGGCGGCGAGGCGGCGGGGCAACGCGGGGCGGCGGCGAGGCGGCGGGACGACGCGGGGCGGCGCGGCAGCGGCGGCGGCGGCGGCCTAGGGTTAGGGTTAGGGCGCGGCGCGGGGCTCGAGGCGGGCTGGGGCACTGGTGGGCTGGCCGGCTCGGGCGGGCGCCTTATAAGGGTTGCCCCGGGCGGAGTCCCGCTCAGGTACGGCCCGGAGTCGGTTCGCGTTTTTTTAATAATAACACGCAGAAAAACAAATAAAAGAAATACTAACCGGACTCCAAAAATCCTGAAATAAATTTTCCCCGGCTTCTAAAATCAAGCCACACAGGAGGAACATTTATTTTGGGCCTAAATGCAATTTTGGAAAACGCGCATTTTTCCTAAATTCAAATAAAATAGCACATAAAACCAAATAAAATCTTATTTGATTTTTTATTAAATCCTCAATATTTCTTTATTTTGGGAAAATCATTTTTTTGCCTCTCTCATATTTTTGTAATAGAAATTATTGAAGATAAAATAAATAAAATCAAATGATCCTATTTTCAAAATTTGAGACAACTCAAATATGAAAATAACGAAATCGCCAACTCTCTCCAGGGGTCCTTGAGTTGCGAAAAATTTCTAGGATCAACCAAAATGCAATATATGATATGCAATGATGATCTAGTTTATAACAATCCAAATTGAAAATTTGGGATGTTACAAACCTACCCCCCTTAAGGTGAATCTCGCCCTCGAGATTCGGGTTGGCTAGAAAATAGGCGAGGGTGGTCCTTCAACAAATCTTCCTCTTGTTCCCAGGTGGCTTCATCCTCCATGTGGTGGCTCCACTGAACCTTGCAAAACTTGATAACCTTGCTGCGGGTGACTCGACTGGCATACTCTAGAATCTTAACTGGTTTCTCCTCATAAGTCAAATCACTGTCCAACTGAATTGCTTCCAGTGGTACCGTATCTCTTAGTGGTATGTCAGCCATCTCTGCGTGGCACTTCTTCAACTGGGATACATGAAACACGTCGTGAACTCCTGAGAGTCCTTCGGGTAATTCCAACTTGTAGGCTACTTCTCCCATACGTTCCAACACTTTGTATGGGCCTACAAAACATGGCGCTAGTTTTCCCTTAGGTCCAAAGCGCTTAACTCCTCCAAGTGGTGATACTCGAAGATAAACTTGGTCTCCGACTTTGTAAACTGTCTCCTTGCGTTTAGAATCTGCATAACTCTTCTGCCTGGATTGAGCTACCTTTAGCCTGTCGCGAATTAATTTCACTTTCTGTTCAGATTCCTTTATCAGATCTGGTCCAAACAACTAGCGATCTCCAACTTCATCCTAGGACAATGGGGTCATGCACCTCCTTCCGTACAGGGCTTCGAAAGGGGCCATCTTCAAACTAGATTGATAGCTGTTGTTGTAAGATAACTCTGCATATGGCAAATTCTCATCCCAACTAGATCCATAATCTAGCGCACAAGCTCTTAGCATATCCTCCAAGATCTGGTTGACTCTCTCAGTCTGTCCATCTGTCTGTGGGTGGAAAGCTGTGCTAAACTCTAGTCTGGTTCCCGAAGTCTCATGCAACTAATTCTAGAACTTTGAAGTAAACTGGGTTACTCTATCCGATACAATGCTCCTTGGAACTCCATGCAGACATACGATCCTGGTCATGTATATCTTTGCCAACTTCGCACTGGTATAGATAGTCTTCACTGGAATGAAGTGAGCTACCTTTGTCAAATGATCGACTACAACCCATATCGAGTCATAGCCTGAACGTGTTCTGGGCAATCCTGTAATAAAATCCATGCCTAGCTTATCCCACTTCCATTCGGGTATCGGCAATGGTTGTAGCAATCCTGCTGGCTTGTGATGCTCTGCCTTCACTCTCTGACATACATCACAAACTGCTACGTACTCCGCAATATCCTTCTTCATTCCAGTCCACCAGAAAATATCCTTCAAATCCATATACATCTTGGTACTTCCTGGGTGAATCGAGTATGGTGAATCATGGGCCTCTTACAGAATTAGCTTCCCGCCGAATCATTTGGCACATAAACACGGTCTTCATTCAGTCCTTCCAGGAACTTCTCCTGCTTAGTTGCATCCGTAGCAACGTCATCTGGGGCATAACGTGCTAATTTACTAAAGTCCTCCACATACTGGCCAACAGTCCATCCTCCTTGGCGCAAGTTGCGAAACTCTCGCTTCTTCATGGCCATAGCTCCTGCTGAAATATGGGCAGTTCGAAAAGCCTGCTGAAACTGGTCCCATGTGACAGTATCGACAGGGAAAGTGGCTGTGAAATTCTCCCACCATGATGCTGCGGGTCCTTCAAGCTGATGTGTGGCAAACTTCACCTTCTCCGCATCCGTGCATCCTGTTGTGGTCAACTCTCTAGCTGTCTTGCGGAGCCAATCATCTGCTACTATCAGCTCGGTGCTACTGGAAAACACCGGCGGATTCAGCCTAAGAAAACGGGCTAAGTGATCAACAGGTGGTGGTGGTGGGTTGTTGTTGTTGTTGTTCCCCTGATTTTGATTCTGGACTAGCAACTGCATCAATGTGTTCTGCTGCTGGATCAACTGGGTGAGCTCCGGTGGAAAGGTAAATCCGGGGTCACGTCTCGGAGGCATCTGAGGGTTTATAAAAGATGAGATTTAAGAATAGAGGGGGTCTAAAGAGAAAACACTACCCATATGCACATGAGGAAAAAGCAAACAATTCACTTCATTCAATCAAACAAGGGCATACAATCGATCTAACTATCGCAAAAGTGCTCGGACTACTATATTGACATGGTGGACTACTACTACTGATGAGGCAGTCTACTAGAAATATTCTTCGGTTGCAGACTACATGATATCTGCTCCAGCTTCATCAACATAGTCATCATCGCTATCATCTGGATTCGAGTCGGTGTCATCGATGATGATGTAGTCTTCTAGGCGATCTCCTTGGGTTCTTCGTCTTCATCTACTGGTGTAGGACCTCCCATAAATATCCCGATCTTCTTGATCAGATCGTCATTCTTCCCCAATAATACTTCGATTTCCTCTTCATAATCTTCACGTGTAGCCTTGAGTTCTTCCTCCAGTTCCTTGATTCTTGTCCTTGCCTTCTTAAGGTCTATCATGTCGGTGCACATCTGGTTCTCCTGATGTCGAATGTGCTGGTTTAACTCCTGGATAAAAGCTGCAATTGATCTATCCTTTCTGGTGCTGATCATCTCCCAGTGCTCATCTCGGCGCCCACAAATCTGGTAGATAGTATCCTTGAGATCATTGCGGTAGACTTCTCCAATGCGTCCCATGGCGATGTGAGCTGCCATGCTCTTTCCTAGACTCCAAGTTGGTGCATCAAAGGAAAACTCTATGGGCTCAGTGACTGGCATGAACGTCCTTCCTGGAACTTGAACTTGAATCATCTAGTGCTCTTCTTCAGGTAAAGTGGCGTTGTAGGTTCCGGTGAAGATTGGTACTCCTATGTTCAGGTATTTAGTGACTTCCTTGAAGTGACGTCCAAAGGGTGTATCTTCATCCGGTTGTGTGAACTTGTTCCTTGCATCCGCCATCCTAAAGAGTAGAAAAGATGAGAGGTCAGAAGAGAAGAGTGAGTAGTGCTCTAGGTCTTTAGCTTAGTGGTCGTGTCCTACAGTCAGCGTGTGCTCCGATACAATCTTGTAGCGAACAGACCTCACACGGTCCAATCTCTATGCTCCGGTGTCATCCCTGGATCAGTAATGCTGACACCACACAGTACTTGAAGGATTTATAACAGAGTAGCAATCACACACTTATTACATCGAGTGTCTCAATAGAGAACTTATTACAATAAAAATGGCTTAAGGCCATCTAATAACGATAACAGCGGAAGGCTTGGAACATAAGTGAGTCCATCAACTCCAACGGCATCACTGAGTATAGAACCACGACCTAAAACTCCTTAATCGTCGTCTGAAAAGTCTGCAACATTAACATTGCAGCCCGAAAACAGTTCAGCACATGGAACATGCTGGCAATGTAACACATAGAGAGTAATGGAATGAAACAGCTATACTATATGCATATTTGGCTGGTGGAAAGCTCTATGGTTACAGTTTTGCGTAAAGCCAATTTTTCCCTACTGCAAAGGAATAAATTTATTTAACTATTATGGTGGTTGTTGAACATTGAGAATGGTTGGCAGCATCCTCGATCCCAATTAAGTAACATCATTAAACAAACCCATCAAATTAAATTTTATAGTAACATGCTGAGATTCACATGATAATCCAGCTACTAGATACTCAAGATGTTCATAACCGGGGACACGGCTAACCATGATTAGTTTATACACTCTGCAGAGGTTTGCGCACTTTTCCCCACAAGACTCGATCGCCTCCGTTTGGTTTCTCGCACTACACGGTGTTTGAGAAACGGATGACCGAGACATAGTCTTTCAGAAGCGCTAGCACCTTACGATGGGTAGACCGTACCACCTACATCCCCTACATCTACTAGTCTACCACAGTAAGAGTTCGCATGACTTAGTCAACTATGCTAGAGCCCATAATAGCTTGTGGCTACACACGGAAGTTTCTAGTATGAATAATCTCATGATCCCTTTGAGCCTGGGTGGCGGTCCAAAAGAAAACAGGCAATCCTGGAATACCCAGGTACCTCAATCCACCCAGATGTGTATTTAAGTTGCCACCTTAGATAAACCATTGATTTAAAAATCTCACATCTGTCATGGATATCACTCACCCAATGCACATATACTAGCATAGCATAGCAATAATAAGCAAACGTAGAAGTAACTCCCAAAGGTTTGATAATAAATAGGTAATAGGTACTACCTCAACTACTTCCCAAACCCACAATTTAATTAGATCCTAATCATGCAATGTGTAAGGATTGATCTAATGCAATAAAACTGGGTAGTAGAAGGTATGATTAAAGTGTTACTTGCCTTGCTGATGATCCGGGAAACCTAGTGATTCGAAGTAATAAGCGGCGCACTCCAGGTACTCTATCGCAAACAAACAAGCATACAATAAGTACTCAACTAATGCACAGGTAAAACTCGAATAAGAGATCTAACCAGAAAGTTCAACTTAAGAACTCCGGTTGGCAAAAAGAATCAAATCGAAGGAAGCAACGAAGGACAAACGGTAAAAGAAACAGGCTTCAATTACTATTATGGATCTAGGGCAATTTTTATAGTGTCAAAAACTTGTTTGAGTAGGTTAAACGGAAAGAGGGTTTCGAGACAAAACTCCAGGCGCTTGAATCGCCTGATTCCGATAAACGAACGAGAAGTTATACTAAAGCGAAAATCGGATCAGAAATCGCGATCAGAAAAATCACGGATATAATCCGAGAAAAAGAAAAAATGACGAACAGTTTAACAAGCGAACGTTCGTTAACTGGATCTAAACGACGAACACGTTCGCTAAAATAAACGAACGAGCGAACGCTCGTTAAATAGAATAAACCCAAAAAACCGTTCTAAAAAAATAAACCGCCGCTTTTAAAAAAACCAGGCGGTTTTCTAAAGAAACCCGCCAGCGACGGCGGCTACCTCGGCGGCGGGTCCGGCGGGTGGCTCCGGCGAGGCAACGCGGGGTGGCGAGGCGGCTGCGCGGGGCGGAGGCGAGGCGGCGGGGCGACGCGGGGCGGCGCGGCTGCGGCGGCGGCCTAGGGTTAGGGTTAGGGCGCGGCGCGGGGCTCGAGGCGAGCTGGGGCGCTGGTGGGCTGGCCGGCTCGGGCGGGCACCTTATAAGGGCTGCCCCGGGCGGAGTCCTGCTCGGGTACGGCCCGGAGTGGGTTCGCGTTTTTTTAATAATAACGTGCAGAAAAACAAATAAAAGAAATACTAAACGGACTCCAAAAATCCCGAAATAAATTTTCCCCGGCTTCTAAAATCAAGCCACACAGGATGAACATTTATTTGGGGCCTAAATGCAATTTTGAAAAACGCGCATTTTTCCTAAATTCAAATAAAATAGCAAATAAAACCAAATAAAATCTTATTTGATTTTTTTATTAAATCCTCAATATTTCTTTATTTTGGGAAAGTCATTTTTATTCCCTCTCTCATATTTTTGTAATAGAAATTATTGAAGATAAAATAAATAAAATCAAATGATCCTATTTTCAAAATTTGAGACAACTCAAATATGAAAATAACGAAATCCCCAACTCTCTCCGGGGGTCCTTGAGTTGCGAAAAATTTCTAGGATCAACCAAAATGCAATAAATATGATATGCAGTGATGATGTCGTGTATAGCATTCCAAATTGAAAATTTGGGATGTTACAGTCAAAACTTTTGAAACTTTGACCAAGTTTATAAAGAAATTACTTATATCTACAATACCAAAGATAAACATGTGATATGTTTGAAACTTTTTTGAGGTTTGACTTTTCAAAACATCCATATGCTTATGGATGTGAGAGAGTCCCTAACTAGAGAGAGAGAGAGAGTGAAATAGAAAGAGTGAGTGAAAAAAGTATGTGTGCGTGTGTGAAAGAGACAAGGACAACACTCGATAAACGTCGAGAAAAAATGTGTGTGTCTTATGCAAACATATCACACATGCATCTTCGACAAGAGAAGCAAGGTGAGGAGATAGTGTGTGGTTGTTTGCAACTGAGAGAGCAAGACCCCTAGCACGTGGCGAAGAGGGGTCTGACAAACAAGGGAGAGAGGTCGAGAGAGACATACGGAGAAAATGCAGACATGGGGAGGAGAGAATGTATGTTTGTCATAGAGAGATCCCTTGGAGATCGTGATGGGACTACATGGGTGGGAGATCGAGTGACAAGGTGTGTGTGCGATAGAATATACCACGAGAGATATCGAGATAGACGTATGGATGGAAGGAGGCAATGTGTGTTCCTGATGGCTAGTGAGAGATAATCATACTTAGGGGGGAGTGCTTGCGCCTATGATGGAGTGAGGGATTATGGTACTTATTAGGGGGGTGCGTGTCACATAGAGAGAGAACAAGGGCGGAGAGTGTTGGATGGGTCTATATGTATAGCGCGAGCGAGACATGTGTATGTGTGAACCAGGGAGATATAAAGTTTGAGAGAGATTGAGGAGCCCCGATAAGGTTGAGTGGTGCATCAGATAGCTGAGAGGGGGAAATAGATATTCCATCCGCTCGATAATGCAGTGCATGTAATTTTTTTAGAAGTCAAACTTTGGAAACTTTGATTAGGTTTATACAAATGTTATTTATATCTTTAATACCAAAGATACATCATACGAAACTACATCTCATGGTGAATCTAATGGTATATGTTTGCCGTTCCAGATGTAATTTTTTTTCTCCATGTACATGGTCAAACTTTGTGATGTTTGACTTTTCAATAAATCAATATGCTATGGACCGAGGAGAGTGCCTAACTCGAGAGGGATCAAGTGCGTGTGAAGGAGAATGAGTAAGTGTGCAAAAAGGGTATGTGTGTGAAAGATAAAGTGACAAAAAACGATAAATTAGAGAGAGTGTGTGTTTTTTCGTTTCTTAGGCGAACATATCACGCATGCATCTCCGAGATAGAAAAGCGAGATGAGGAGATACACGAAGATAGCTAGTGTGTGGTTGTTTGCAACGGAGAGAGGCACCCCTATAGCACATGTCCAATAGAGGTCTGGCCAACAAGGAACAAAGGTCGAGAGGGACACATGGAGAACATGGACACATGGGGAGGGCGAAAGGGAGTGTTCGTGATAGAGAGACCCCCTCGAGATCGTGAGGGGACTATCTGGGTGGGAGATTGATGGAGGTGCGTGCGCGATAGAAAGATGCCCCGAGAGAAATCGAGATAGACAATGCACATGTTTGTGATGGAGACTAAGATTAGCTAGTCATATACATATAGGGGGACTGCGTGTGCCTATAATTGAGTGAGATACCATCATACTTGGCTAGTTAGGCATGAGATTGTGTGTGTGTGTGCGTGTGAGATGGAGAGAGAACGAGGGAGAGAGATAGAGTTTTTGATGGGCCTGTCAAGTGCGAGTGAGATATGCATGTGTATGTGTGACCCAGGTAGATGGAGAGTTTGAGAGAGAGGGGAAGAGCTCCGAGATGACAGAGTGGTGCATGAGAGAGTTACGGGCAACGAGCCAAGGAATTTGTGTGCGTACGATGAGTGCACCCAAGATATCTAGCTTGGACTAGAGAATCATACATAGTGTGTGAGAGAGACCTATAGATGGAGTATATATGCCTTCGAACTAGAAAGACCCGCCCCCACGCACACAAACAAAGAGAGACAGAGAGAGGACCAACAAGGTTTGTGTGTTGGATGCATGTGACAGAATTGAAGATTGTCGGAGAGAGAGAGAGAGAGAGAAAGAGAGAGAGAGAGAGAGCGAGAGAGAGAGAGAGAGAGAGCAGGAGTCCGGGAGAGGGGGAGGTCGCGTTTTATGCATCAAAGACTAATATAAACTATGTTTTGATATAAACTTACATTCAAATATTTAAATTGTAGAACATGTTGTCTGCAGTCCACACATGAACGGATATATGCGTATATCAAACAAGTTCATTAATTTGACTTTCAAAATGTTCATGGAGTACTATAATACTGTACAACATGCTATTCGATTGAGGTGTTCAATTTTGGATTCAGTTCACTATTTTGACCTGGTGAACGAGCTATTTCATTGAATCGAGATATTTCATTTTGGATTTGATTCCTATTTTTGAGTGGGTCAACTATTTGTCATAGTAAATCGCTAGCAATGAGCATGTAAAAACACATTACTCCCGAGCATCATCTCTCCATCTAAAAAAGAAGTGGCAATCTAATATTTCTAAATTTGATTCGAATCGACTTGGTAAGGTAGACGTGGATGCTCGTTCTCCCAAATTTTGAACGAACCATTAAACATCTTCTGCTCGGTGGAATTCGCCCGAGCAAATAAATGGGAGACGTGAAATTACCGTCCTATGCGGGAGACACATTAATTGGCCCGTTGTGCATCGAGGGTAGGTTCATAACTTCATCCAAGCGTGCCTTCTCCTCGGCCGAAATGACATGTGCCGAATAATTCATAAACCATGGTCGGCAAAACACGCTCTCCTCGCCCGAAATAGCTCGCGCCCACTTTCTCAAAACACGCTCTCCTTGCCTGAAATCACTCGCGTCCACTATATTTCAAAACACGCACTCCTCGCCCGAAATCGCTCCCGCCCACTACTTGGGGAGAAGCAAAGTTACTCTACTATCCCCAACCCTCAGTACATAGGCCCAAGCCGAGAAGCCTAAAGGCAGGGGTAGAACTGTAACTCCCCCTCACATTTCAGACAAATGCGTCCGTAAAACATGGTTCCACTCCCCTCCCAATCTCCCCCATTCGTACCTCGTGGGCGCCAAATCACCTTCTCCCCGGAAGCTCCCTTCTCCCGAGCCGCGAAACCTCAGCCCCTCCTCCATGGCGCCCCCACCGGACCAATTTCACAGCCGCCCTCCTCCCTAATGCCGGAGGCGCTGTCCATTTTCCGTCATGCACTGGGTCGTGTGCCTCTTACTCCGTGCTGCTGGAGCTGCCTCGACGACGGCCGCATGAACCGTACCGGAGCCGATTCACCCCCGCCGTTGTTCATGGCGCCGGAGCAGCTCCTACTTTGGATCCGTCCAGAGTCCCGGCGCTGCTTCCCCGTAGCCGTCGACCGTCACGACATCGCTGTTTCCCTGTCGCCGGTGGCCACCGCAACCGCGCCGGCCTCACCGACTCGGCAGCTGGACCTGCCTACTTCACCATGCCGCCAGATAGGTCACACCCTCATCTGAAATCACTTATTTAGGCGTCAATTGTCTGAATTTTTATTCTGGGCCAATCGATTCCCAATGGGAAGCAGCACCCCTCAAGGCGGCGGACCTCCTAGGCTGCCGGTTGGCTGGTGTCTAATGTAAGGTTGCGGGGCCGCAAGTTCGCCGCGGTAGCAGCGCTTAGATGGGTATCTTAGAGTTGTGTGGGTTCAAGGTACTGCCGCCGCCGGATCTGGATGACTGGGAGTCTTTGTGGATTGGCCCGGGAGCGGCACAACCATGACAGTGCGGTCGGGCGGGGAGTGGGGTTTTGGCCGGGGCCACGGACGGCGGAGGCAAGCTGCTCTGCCGTTGGTCGCTGGCTCTTCGGGGAAGATTCCTAACAGTGTCAGTCGGGAGGCACAAGACGGCCATCAAGCCATCCGGCATAGATCGGACAGTACCAAAATAAAATAAAATCGTGTGACCCCAATTTAGTCTCAGTCAACAGACGTGTGACCACTCTCGTACCTTGATGTTGATCTCTTAGTGTATTTCTTCAGATCAAAGAGATGTGTCATTCTTAACATTATGTGTTATCTGCATCTTCAGCCACACCATCTTCCGACTCACCGTAGCTGCTCCAACAAGGGAAGCATACACGAGAAGGGAGCTATAGTCCCCACTCAACAGTTCCCTGCATCGAATGCGCGTGCCCGACATGGACAACCACAACAACTGCAGGGCCATCGACAAGTCAGCACATGACGCTCACTCCTATGGATGGCGGCCAGATAGGTTGTACCCTCATCTTACTTGTGTGCAACATTTATGGCTTTGTTATTCATCTAAGCATGGAAAATATATTATCACATTTCACTGTATATTCATGCTGATCTCTTACGGGTCTTGTTCAGGAGTTACCGTTGTTCCATAGTTCAGCTAAGATACTTGTTCTTTAGGTAATGCTGTTCCATAGTTACCATCCATCAGCCAATGCTATCCCATAGACTGGTGATTATAGTATTATACCACTTCTAGTATTACCTATGTTGTTCTTTAATACTTTTGTGTGCCATCTAGTTAATCTCGAGTACAAACGATACATATTCTGTAGCTTTCATCTGTGTTCTCCCTTTAGTTTTTGAGAGCTGTTGCTGCTAGTTAACCCCAGTCCTACTATTTATGTCGTCTCCTACAGGCACTCATTACATAAATCTAACTGCTAGTTGTCTTCCATGCATGTCAGATATAATTGCACATACTGATATATCCACAAGAACCTCACAGAGCAATGTAAAGGCCAATAAACTTGATGTCAATGATACCCAATATGATGGAACATGTAAAGGCAGTTCTTCAGAAGACTTGCAAAAAGATGTTGAATCCTCTTCACCCCACAAGGTCCTTGCTCTAACTAGGCTCGTGATATGGGTACAACATGCATATAATGTCCTGGAGTGTATCTACTCTGTTGCAATGCCATGTGCTTAGCATGCTGACCATGCATGTAAATATGTCATGCCTTCCTGTTTTTCAGTACCTATTCCATTCATGATAACATGTTTTCAAATTCAAGTACTGTCATTCTACTCTATCATAATGCCATCTGCTTAATTTGGACATCATGCTTCTGAATATCTTATCCATTGTTATTCATCAGTACGTACTTCATCTGTCTACCATACCATGTTTTTTTTTACATTGAAGTGTTGTTCTAGTGCTCTGTTGCAATGCCATCTTAGTTTCACAATCATACACGTGGATGCTGCCTTAGTTTTTTCTGTACGTATTCCGCTAGCATACAGTTTTACATTCAACTAGTGTTTTTTACTGTGTTGTCCTGTCCTATCCCTAGCTCTTACACCATACTCCCTCCGTCCGGATTACATGTTGCCGAAATGGATAAAAAAGGATGTATCTAAAACTGAAATACGCCTAGACCCATCCATTTTTTTCTGGATGGAGGGAATACATCTCAATATGTCATGCCTTTCTATTCTTCAGTACCTATTCCATCTCTCTTCTGTAGCATGTTTTATAACTGAATCACCATTCTTCTATACAAGGCATGCAAGGGGAAGACGACTATGTTAGAATCTGAAGGGTTACAAACTAGCTCTTTGCAAAATATCCAAACGGCAGGACATAATAAACCAACTCCAGTTTTTATAGATACTACTCCAGCACAGAGAAACCCAACTCCTACTGATAATAAGCAGATTCCAGTGGCCAAGGAACTAGTCCGCTCCAGTCCAGCAAAAACATGTCAACTCCATTCTAAGAAGCGTGTGCGTATCCTTGCATCATGAAATTTTATAGCATGCTGATCATATTTTCTACATGTTTCTTACGCATGTCTCTTTTAGAAAATAAGCTTAATAGATAGAAGAATTTCTGCACTGGTATCGTCTGTGAGGAAAGATTCTTGCAGGAATTCTCCGTACTCCAGTGCAGATGTAAGTACCTGTTGTATATCACTATATTTTTACATCAGCATGTATTTTGTTAATCGGCGTGAATCCAACCTTTATCTGATCTAAATTTAGTTGTAGCAAAATGTATGATTAAAGGCCACAATGTTGATTTTTGTAAGGAAAACTGCCTGGTAGTTTTGCATCCTAAGCTGCATGAGTGTACTATCTCATATCAGTGAGTTTGATTCCTTTGGTTCTGCAGTGGGTTTTCAGTGTTTTTTTACTGTTGGTCCTGTCGTATCCCTAGCTCTTACATCGTACTCCCTCCGTCCGGATTACATGTCGCAGAAATGGGTAAAACTAGATGTCTCTAGAACTGAAATACGCCTAGATCCATCCATATATTTCCGGATGGAAGGGATACATCTCAATATGTCATGCCTTTCTATTCTTCAGTACCTATTCCATATCTGCTGTAGCATGTTTTATAATTAAAGCACCATTCTTCTATATAAGGCATGCAAGGGGAAGACAGCTATGTTAGAATATGAAGGGTTACAAACCAGGTCTTTGCAAAAGATCCAAACGCTAGGAGATAATAAACCAACTCCATTTTTCATAGATACTGCTCCAGCACATAGGAACCCAACTCCCACTGATAATAAGCAGATTCCAGTGGCCAAAGAACTAGTCCGCTCCAGTCCAGCAAAAGAATGTCAACTCCATTTCTAAGAAGCATGTGCGTATCCTCGCATCATGAAATTTTATAGCATTCTGATCATATTTTCTACATGTTTCTTACCCATCTCTCTTTTAGAAAATAAGGTTAAATGATAGAAGATTTCCTTCATTGGAATTGTATTCGAGGAAAACATCTTGCGGGAATTCTCTATGCTCCAATGCTGATGTAAGTACCTGTTGTATATCACTATATTTGTACATCAGCATGTATTTTGTTAATCGGCGTGGATCCAACTTTTGTCTGATCTAAAATTAGTTGTAGAAAAATGTTAAAGGCGCCAATGTTGATTTTTGTAAAGAAAACTGCCTGGTAGTTTTGCACACTGAGCTGCATGAGTGTACTATGTCATATCATGCACATTACTGAATTGTAGTGCTGCTCTGGTTGCCCATTCATTCATTGTGTCAATGTTGCTTTCATATTACCTTACCTGGCTGATGATAGCTGTGCCATATTGTGCTAATTTGATGTTGGCTAGTTGCCCAAATGTTCATTGTGCCAATGTTGATTTCCTATTATCTGACTTGGCCAATGATAGCAATGCTAGTGTCTTAATTTGGTGCAGGCTGCTGAAGATAAGAAGACAAACTCAGAAAATAGCAAGGCAACCCCATTGTTTCTTTCCAATAAATCTAGGTCGGGTAATATGCCAATAATTCATGATTAATCTATTTGGTTCCCCTCTTAATTTATGTTATGATGCAGTGGTTGAGACACACTCCACTATCAATAATACAAGCCTGCCAAAATGACCACCTGAATCTGTTCAGTATCCTCAGTCTCAAATGCAACGAAAAAATGTATGTTTGTGAACCAATTAATGGCTAAAGAAATGATGGAAATGGTGGAGGAATTAGAGGTGCAGAGTCGTGCGATACAACAACTGATCAATGTTTTCAGAGACAGTGTAGCAAAGAAGCAAGAACTTGCCCACATGCTTATGGGCGTCATCCGTACTGAGGTTGCAGATTGTGACGTTGTAGATTGTTAGGTTCTGTTCATTTATTTGCACTAGCATCAATCTTTGATTGCCCAGTGGATGTAATTTCCTATAATACATGCTGGATGTGCAATGCTTTTCCCTGTATGCCGTACCTTTGCTTGATCGGTTTTGGTCCCGTGCATAATTGCTTGTCTTAATGGGCTCAAATTATCTAATTTGGCCTAAAGACATGTACGAACTTTAGTGGGCCCATTAAGTTAATGGGTCGTTACCAGGCCGAAAGTTAATGGTCAGCCCTCTTAACTCCCGGGTCGTTAACAGGCTGACATTGAAGCGGGCAACAGGTGGGCCCAATTGATTTCACGGGCCGTTAACAGGCCGTTACTAAGTTTGGGCTACATATGGCCCAACTATACTGTGGGCCTTTAGCAGGCCGAAAGAGCCGGCGGGCTTGTACTAGACCATGAACAGCATGGGCTGCTAAGAGGCCGAAAGTCAGGTCGTATTGTAAATGTCCAAACTGTGTTGTGGGCCTTTAGCAGGCCGAAAGAGAAACCGGGCTGGTATTAGACCATGAAGGGCATCGGCCGTTAAAAGGCCAAAACTCAGGTCCGACTACAAATGGCCCAACTCATTTATGGTCCATTAACAGGCTGAAAGGCACACATGGCCGGGAATTGGCCCAACAATTAAATGGGATGCTAAAAGGCCAAAACTCAGGTCCGACTACAAATGGCCCAACAGATATATGGGTCGTCACCAGGCTGAAAGACACACTGGGCCGGAAATTGTCCCAACACTTAAATGGGTCGCTAAAAGGCCGAAACTCAGGTCCGACTACAAATGGCCCAACTAATTTATGGGTCGTCAACAGGCTGAAAGACACACGGGGCCGGAAATTAGCCCAATATTTAAATGGGTCGCTAAAAGGCTGAAGGATGTATATTGTGAAAATTGGCCCATCCACTGAATGGGCCGTTAACAGGCCGAAATCTCATCGGGCCGATATTGAGACCAAATATATAGCGGGTTGTTAACGGGCTCGAACTTACGATGGGCTGCAATGGTGTCAAATCTTTAACGGGTCGTTGACGGGCCGAATTGGCACATCTTGTATGGGTCGTGGTCTTAAATGGACCTGACGCAAGTAGGCCTTATATGGGCTGGCCTGCTATTTTTTACTGGGCTGGCCTTTTTCACTGGAATGGGCCACTGTTGGGCCGTGCCACGTCTTGACCTGTCATAGGCGCCTCCTATCCAATGAGTGGATGACATCTGTCCCAACGGTGAGGCAACATGTGTTTCCTCCGGCCAATGATGATTTTACACGTGGAAAATCCCCATTTGTCCGGACTATTAACGAGTTATCGGATCCAAAACCGGACCCGATAGCTTAATGGCGTTCTGTTACGGTGGATGCCACGTGTCGGTCACCCTTGACGAAAGCACTTCTGCGACGCACGATTTATTGTCATGGAAGTGGAACTTCTGTGATGATAATTTTTGTAATGTCATAGAACACTTCTACGACATCACAGGTATGACTATCTTGATTCTGTCATAAATTTGTCATGGATGTACATGCATGACAGAAAACATGACCTACTGTGACAAACACGTATCATCACGGAAGTGTATTTTTTGTAGTGTAAGGACGCGCCCGGTCTTCTTCTGCCATGACTGAAGCACATCGAGCTTGTCGTCATCTGTATCCCATAGGATGACATGGAGCGCCTGCTCCGCGGCTGTACTACACTCGAGTACCTTCATCTTCAGGCGATCAATGGGTTGAGTAGCTTCCACATCACCTCCATGACTCTTCGGGCTATTTATGTGTGTTGCTGATGCTGCAACAAGAGATCACAAAAGGTGTACTACAATATGGTCATTGAGGACACACCTTCACTTGACATATTACTTGTATTTGATCAACAAGGTCCAACAAGAATCAATGTCATTTCCGCGCCGAAATTGATAGTGCTGGGCTACTCGTCTATCAAATACTCTGAACTTGTTACTGGATCCACACCCGTTCATGTACAAAAGTCGCCTTCTACCTCTCCTTCTTGAAATTAACATTATTTCTAATTTTAAAGATGTATGTTCGTCTGCCATCCAGAAAATGATTTCGACAAGCTTGACCCCGACTCTGCGCCTAGTGAAGGTCTTGGCACTAGAATCTATCAGCTCCAACCTGGACCAAGTTGTCAGTTTCTTGAGATGCCTTCCATGCCTGGAGAACCTATATATCGAGGTGATGTTCTTTTCCTATTAAATGTTAACCATAAGGGAGTTCAATTTTTGGCACCTTTTCCCAAGTTTACAATGCCAATATACTACGATTTTTGAAGGAATTTTGGAGGATTTCAGTACATACATGTTTTCCCCCCATATTGGTTGCTTGATTCATATGGTTACAATCCATAAGAATTTCTCCTTTGGATTCATCTATACTAGTTTTCTTAGGGATTTTTTCATCCACTCAAACCTCTTGTGAAGAAGGCTACATTTTTCTATATTGTAATCAAATGCCCATGTTAATCATGTCGGATCGAAGATGGCACGTTAGTGCATTTTACAAATCCTGCAAACCAAATAGGCATGTAGTAGTGTTCAAAAGTGCATGTAGGCACTAATACATTTTCTTCTTTTGCAGATAATATTAGGCCCGGTGGTGGATAATGTGATACAATATAACAATCACATCGAATGCCCGAATCTGCATCTCTCAGAAATTACTTTGAACTCCGACCGATGGACCTTACCGAAGATTATTTTCGCCATGTTCTTTGTTATCAGAACAAGGGTGTTGAAGGTAATGAGGTTTGCCCTACATTTATTTCACAAAAATGAATGGTTTGTTGATCAGCGCCGGCAGCTGCGATAGAATGGACAAGACTCCGAAAAAGCTGAAATTCATTTTGGAACTTCGGATGACAAAGTAATCGGAAGTCATTGTGTGAACCCCATACATGACTTGTCAGTGGCTGATCCCTTTACAAAAATTATTAGGTTTCGAAACTAGCCTTAGAAGTGGTAATATTAGTTTAAATCTCTCTTATATCCATGTTCAGATGATCAATGTGGGCGTTTGCAGCTAAATGAGCTGAATTTCATTTCTAATATTAGTTTGAACCTTGTAATCTTTGAATTTGAGCCATATGTCTCTGAAATTTGAACCTTATAATATTTCGGGCTTTTGTGGTACAATCGTTGAAATGGCACCGTACGAGACCCGTATATTGGTAGTACTATTTTGACCTTAATATGCAATGGACTTAGAATTTATTAACCATTCTTAAATCTGTTTGCCTTGTCGATCTCATGGCAAAAGCTTTGCATAGCTAACTCGACTGCGATCTTGGACATTATTGCACACAGTTGGTTTCTTCGACCGTGTGCCCTCTAGAATGCAGATTTAATTATCTCACTCGAGTATCCATCATCACCCTTCTGTGTAACTTTAACCTCACCACCCACGTGTAAAATTATGATCGAATTCATTCCACACACTTTGTTTTTGCAAAGATTTTTGCCAATAAACACCCACGATTTGCCCCTCTTCTAGCCGACGCGTGGCCAAACTAGTCGGGCGAGAAGCTTGCGTGGTTGCTGATACGTCCATTTTGCATAATGCTTTTATATCGATATTTATTGCATTATGGGCTGTTATTACACATTATGTCACAATACTTATGCCTATTCTCCCTTATTTTACAAGGTTTACATGAAGAGGGGGAATGCCGGCAGCTGGAATTCTGGGCTAGAAAAGGAGAAATATTAGAGACCTATTCTACACATCTCCAAAAGTTCTGAAACTTCATGGGAGCACGTTTCAGAATATATAAAAAATATTGGGCAAAAGAAGTACCAGAGGGGGACCACACCCTAGCCCGAGGGTGGGGGGGCGTGCCCTACCCCCCTGGGCGCGCCCCCAGCTTCGTGGGCCCCCTGGTGACCCTCTAATGCCCATCTTCTGCTATATGAGGTCTTTCGTCCGACAAAAAATCATAAGCTAGCTCACGGGACGAAACTCTGCCGCCACGAGGTGGAACCTTGGCGGAATCAATCTAGGGCTCCGACAGAGTTGTTCTGCCGGGGAAACTTCCCTCCGGGAGGGGGAAATCATCACCATCGTCATCACCAACGATCCTCTCATCAGGCGGTGGTCAATCTCCATCAACATATCCACCATTACCATCTCATCTCAAACCCTAGTTCATCTCTTGTATCCAATCTTTGTATCCAAACCTCAGATTGGTACCTGTGGGTTGCTAGTAGTGTTGATTACTCCTTGTAGTTGATGCTAGTTCGTCTACTTGGTGGAAGATCATATGTTCAGATCCATTATACATATTAATACCCCTCTGATTATGAACATGAATATGCTTTGTGAGTAGTTACGTTTGTTCCTGAGGACATGGGAGAAGTCTTGCTATAAGTAGTCATGTGAATTTGGTATTCATTCGATATTTTGATGAGATGTATGTTGTCATCCCTCTAGTAGTGTCATGTGAACGTCGACTACATGAAACTTCACCATTGTTTTGGCCTAGAGGGAGGCATTGGGAAGTAATAAGTAGATGATGGGTTGCTAGAGTGACAGAAGCTTAAACCCTAGTTTATGCGTTGCGTCGTAAGGGGCTGATTTGGATCCATATGTTTCATGCTATGGTTAGGTTTACCTTAATACTTCTGTTGTAGTTGCGGATGCTTGCAATAGGGGTTAATCATAAGTGGGATGCTTGTCCAAGTAAGGACAGTACCCAAGCACCGGTCCACCCACATATCAAATTATCAAAGTACCGAACGTGAATCATATGAACAAGATGAAAACTAGCTTGACGATAATTCCCATGTGTCCTCGGGAGCGCTTTCCTTCATATAAGAGTTTGTCCAGGCTTGTCCTTTGCTACAAAAAGGATTGGGCCATCTTGTTGCACCTTATTTACTTTTATTACTTGCTACTCGTTACAAATTACCTTATCATAAAACTATATGTTACCGATAATTTCAATGCTTGCAGAGAATACCTTACTGAAAACTGCTTATCATTTCCTTCTGCTCCTCGTTAGGTTCGACACTCTTACTTATCGAAAAGGCTACGATAGACCCCCTACACTTGTGGGTCATAAAGACTCTTTTCTGGCGCCATTGCCGGGGAGTGAAGCGCCTTTGGTAGGTGGAATTTGGTAAGGAAAAATTTATATAGTGTGCTGAAATTTACTGCCACTTGTTACTATGGAACATAATCCTTTGAGGGGCTTGTTTGGGGTATATTCACCCAGACCAGTAGAGCAAAGAGTTATTCCTCAACCTACTGAACCCACTGAAAATGTTTACTTTGAAATTCCTTCGGGTATGATAGATAAACTGCTAGCTAATCCTTTCACAGATGATGGAACATTGCATCCTGATTTACACTTAATCTATGTGGATGAAGTTTGTGGATTATTCAAGCTTTCAGGTATTCCCGGTGATGTTATTATTAAGAACTTCTTCACTTTATCTTTGAAGGGAGAGGCATTGACATGGTATAGGCTATGTGATGATATGGGATCATGGTACTACAAGCGATTGAAATTGGAATTTCATCAGAAGTTTTATCCTATGCATCTTGTTCATCGTGATCGTAATTATATATATAATTTTTGGCCTCACGAAGGAGAAAGCATCGCTCAAGCTTGGGGGAGGCTTAAGTCAATGTTATATTCATGCCCCAATCATGAGATCTCAAGAGAAATGATTATTCAAAAAATTTATGCTCGGCTTTCTCTTAGTAATCTCTCCATGCTCGTACTTCTTGTACTGGATCTTTTATGATGAAGACTATTGAATTCAAATGGGATTTACAGAAAATAATTAAAAGCAACTCTAAAGATTGGGACCTCAATGAAGGTAAGGAGTCAGGTATAACACCTAAGCTTGATTGTGTTAAAACTTTTATGGATACCGATGCTTTTCGTGAATTTAGCACTAAATATGGACTTGACTATGAGATAGTAGCTACTTTCTGTGAATCCTTTGCTACTCATTTTGATCTCCCTAAGGATAAGTGGTTTAAATATAATCCTCCCATTAAAGTAAAAGTAGTTGAACCTATTAAAGTTGCAGAAAAGACTATCACTTAAATGATCCTCTTGTTCCTACTGCTTATATTGAGAAACCACATTTCCCTGTTAGAATAAAGAATCATGCTAAAGCTTCAACTGTGGTTAACAAAAGTAATATTAAGACATCTAAACCCCCTGAGCAAATTAAAGTTGAACCTAGAATTTCTATGGTTAAAGATCTCTTGGCGGGTAATATTGATGGGCATGTTATTTACTTCTGCAATGAAGCTGCTAGAATTGCTAGACCTGATGCAAAAAATAAACATAGACCTGTTGTAGGCATGCCTGTTATTTCTGTTAAAATAGGAGATCATTGCTATCATGGCTTATGTGATATGGGTGCTAGTGCAAGTGCAATACCTCATTCCTTGTACCAAGAAATTATGCATGATATATCACTTGCTTTGATAGAAGAGAGATTGATGTTACCATTAAACTTGCCAATAGAGATACTATTCCACCGATTGGGATTGTTAGAGATGTTGAAGTCTTGTGTGGGAAGGTTAAATATCCTGCTGATTTTCTTGTTCTTGGTTCCCCACAAGATATCTTTTGTCCCATTATATTTGGTAGACCTTTCTTGAATGTTGTTATTGCTAAGATAGACTGCAACAAGTATATTGTTTCTGTTGGTGTAGGGGATATGTCTCATGAGTTTAATTTTGCTAAATTTCGTAGACAACCCCATGATAAAGAATTTCCTAGTAAGATGAAATTATTGGTCTTTCTTCTATTGACGTTCCTCCTACTGATCCTTTAGAAGAATATTTGCTAGACCATGAAAACGATATGTTTATGAATGAAAGAAGGGAAATAGATGAAGTATTATTTAAATAGGGACCTATTCTGAAACACAACTTGTCTGTTGAAATCCTAGGGGATCCTCCTCCACCCAAGGGTGATCCCGTGTTTGAGCTTAAACCATTGCCTGATACTCTTAAGTATGCTTATCTTGATGAAAAGAAGATATATCATGTTATTATTAGTTCTAACCTTTCAGAGCATGAAGAAGAGAGATTATTGAAAACTCTGAAGAAGCACTGTCCTACTATTGGATATACTCTTGATGATCTTAAGGGCATTAGTCCCACTCTATGTCAACACAAAATAAATTTGGATAAAGACGCCAAAACAGTTATTGATCACCAACGACGGCTAAATCCTAAGATGAAAGAAGTGGTAAGAAAGGAAATATTAAAGCTCCTTGAAGAAGGTATAATTTATCATGTTGCTGATAGTTAGTGGGTAAGCCCTGTCCATTGTGTCCCTAATAAAGGAGGTATTACTATCGCTCCTAATGATAAAGATGAATTGATTCCGCAAAGAATTATTACAGGTTATAGGATGGTGATTGATTTCCGTAAATTAAATAAAGCTACTAAAAAAGATCATTCCCCTTTGCCTTTAATTGATCAAATGCTAGAAAGATCATCCAAACATACACATTTTTGCTTTCTAGATGGTTACTCTGGTTTCTCTCAAATACCCGTGTCAGCTCATGATCAAGAAAAGACTACTTTTACTTTCTCTTTTGGTTCCTTTGCTTATAGATGTATGCCTTTTGGTTTATGTAATGCACCTGCTACCTTTCAAAGATGCATGATGGCTATATTCTCCGACTTCTGTGAAAAGATTTGTGAAGTTTTCATGGATGATTTCTCTGTTTATGGATCCTCTTTTGATGATTGCTTGAGCAACCTTGATCGAGTTTTGCAGAGATGTGAAGAAACTAACCTTGTCTTGAATTGGGAGAAGTGCCACTTTATGGTTAATGAAGGTATTGTCTTGGGGCATAAAATTTTTGAAAGAGGTATTGAAGTTGACAAAGCTAAAGTTGATGCTGTTGAAAAGATGCCGTGTCCCAAGGACATCAAAGGTATAAGAAGTTTCCTTGGTCATGCTAGTTTTTATAGGAGGTTCATTAAGGACTTCTCAAAAATTTCCCGGCCTCTGACTAACCTATTACAAAAAGATATTCCTTTTGTCTTTGATGATGATTGTGTAGAAGCATTTGAAATACTTAAGAAAGCTTTGATTTCCGCACCTATTGTTCAGCCACCTGATTGGAATTTACCCTTTGAAATTATGTGTGATGCTAGTGATTATGCTGTAGGGGCTGTTTTAGGAAAAAGAGTTGATAAAAAAATTAAATGTTATTCAATATGCTAGTAAAACTCTAGACAATGCCCAGAGAAATTATGCTACTACTGAAAAGGAATTCTTAGCAGTTGTATTTGCTTGTGATAAGTTCAGACCTTATATTGTTGATTCTAAAGTAACTATTCACACTGATCATGCTGCTATTAAATATCTTATGGAAAAGAAAGATGCTAAACCTAGACTTATTAGATGGGTTCTCTTGCTACAAGAATTTGATTTACATATTATTGAGAGAAAGGGAGCTGAGAATCCCGTTATAGACAACTTGTCTAGATTAGAGAATGTTCTTGATGACCCACTACCTATGGATGATAGCTTTCCTGATGAACAATTAGATGTCATAAATGCTTCTCGTACTGCTCCATGGTATGCTAATTACATTGTTGCTAAATTCATACCACCTAGTTTCACATACCGGCAAAAGAAAAAGTTTTCTATGATTTAAGACATGACTTCTGGGATGACCCACATCTTTGTAAAGAAGGAGTAGGTGGTGTTATTAGACGATGTGTACCTGAGTATGAACAGGAATAGATCCTACGCAAGTGTCACTTTGAGGCTTATGGAGGACACCATGCTGGAGATAGAACTGCACATAAGGTATTACAATTCGGTTTTATTGGCCTACTCTTTTCAAGGATGCCCGTAAGTTTGTCTTATCTTGTGATGAATGTCAAAGAATTGGTAATATTAGTAGACGTCAAGAAATGCCTATGAATTATTCACTCGTTATTGAACCATTTGATGTTTGGGGCTTCGATTTTATGGGACCGTTTCCTTCCTCTAATGGGTATACACATATTTTAGTTGCTGTTGGTTACGTTACTAAGTGGGTAGAAGCTATTCCAACTAGTAGTGCTGATCATAACACCTCTATTAAGATGCTTAAAGAAGTTATTTTTCCGAGGTTTGGAGTCCCTAGATACTTAATGACTGATGGTGGTTCACATTTTATTCATGGTGCCTTTCGTAAATCATAGAATTGCATCTCCATATCATCCACAGTCTAGTGGCCAAGTAGAATTGAGTATCAGAGAGCTCAAATTAATTTTGAAAAAGACTGTTAATAGATCTAGAAAGAATTGGCCCAAGAAACTTGATGATGCATTATGGGCTTATAGAACTGCATATAAAAATCCTATGGGTATGTCTCCGTACAAAATGGTTTATGGAAAAGCATGTCACCTACCTCTCGAATTAGAACATAAGGAATATTGGGCCACTAAAGAGCTCAATTATGATTTCAAACTTGCCGGTGAGAAGAGGTTATTTGACATTGGCTCACTTGATGAATGGAGAACCCAGGCCTATGAAAATGCTAAGTTGTTTAAAGAAAAAGTTAAAAGATGGCATGACAAAAGGATAGAAAAGCGTGAGTTTATTGTAGGTGATTATGTATTGCGATACAACTCTCGTTTAAGATTTTTTGCAGGCAAACTCCTCTATAAATGGGAAGGTCCTTACACCATCGAGGAGGTCTACCGTTCCGGTGCCATAAAAATCAACAACTTCGAAAGCACACATCCAAGGCTGGTGAATGGTCAAAGAATCAAACATTATATCTCAGGTAATCCCATAAATGTTGAAACTAATATTATTGAAACCATAACCCTCGAGGAATACATAAGGGACACTTTTCGGAACGTTTCAGACTCCGAAAAGGAATAGGTACATGGTACAGTAAGTAAACCAACTCCAAAACAGTTCTAATGGCAATATTTCTCCGTTTTGGAATATATAAAAAATAGGAAAATAAGAAGTAGACCGGAAAGGAAACGAGGCTTCCATGAGGGTGGAGGGCGCACCCTACCCCCCTGGGCGCGCCCCCTGCCTCGTGGGCACCTCATGTGCTCTCCGGACTCCGTTTTCTTGCACGATACTTCTTTTGGTCGGTAAAAAAATTCACTATATAATCTCCCGAAGGTTTTGACCACCGTATCACGCAAATATCTCTTGTCTTTGTTTCGAGCTGTTCCTGCTGTAGATTAGAGCAATATGTCATCCCAGGATTCGAAAGGAGAAAGCTATGCGGCTTACTACCTTGCTGATCCTAAGGTGTATGGGGATGTGGAGCATTATGGTTGGACTACGGAACAAGAAGAGGACTATGAACCTAAGGGAAAGGAGGAGACGAGCTCAGATGAAGATAAAGTCCCATTACATCAACCTGGGGACATGCATGTGGAGTCCAAAAAGTGAAGCCTCCCAGATAGAGCAAAGAAACCTAAGATCGAGTTTATCCCTTTTCCCCTCTTGTAGGAAAACAAACAGGAATTATGCAAGAAGATATTAAGCCTTGAGCAGGAGATCGATGACCTAAGGGATCAAAATTCTATCCTCAAGCACAAATTGAGGAAGAGGCCTACTCCAACAACAAAACCATCACCTTCTTCACCAACAAAGAAGAACTGAGCATCGGGTATGGGCACTCCCCTTGGCAACTGCCAAGCTTGGGGGAGTGCCTCGGTATCATATCACCATCACTTTTATCTTTACCATTTTTCTTAGTTAGATCCTTTTGATAATATCTTAATCTAGTAGAATAAAGTTTTAGTATGATCTAGTTGTGAGTTTTGCTTTATTATATTCTTATGTAATCGAGTCCATGAGCTATATATAATAAAGGTTAGTGTTGAGTCAAGGGCTTGATTATCTTGCTATGATCTTGAGGGAATAAAAAAAGAAGAAATAGAAAGAAATAAAGAGATCATATGGATCTTATGGAGAGTAATGAGCTCACATATAAAGAGTATGATGAACAAAAGTTGTTGAGAGTTGACAAACATAGTTTTGGTCATCGTTGCAATTAATAGGAAGTAATAAGGAAAGAGAGGTTTTAACATATAAATATACTATCTTGGACATCTTTTATAATTGTGAGCACTCATTAAAGTATGATATGCTAAAGAGTTGACGTTGGACAAGGAAGACAACATAATGGGTTATGTTTTCTTACATCTAAGATACATTATATTTTCATGAATCATCCAACATGTTGAGCTTGCTTTTTCCTCTCATGCTAGCCAATTTCTTTGCACCAAGTAGAGATACTATTTGTGCTTCCAAATATCCCTAAACCCGTTTTTGCCATGAGAGTCCACCATACCTACCTATGGATTGAGTAAGATCCTTCAAGTAAGTTGTCATCGGCGCAAGCAATAAAAATGCTCTCTAAATATGTATGACTTATTAGTGTGGAGAAAATATGCTTTATACGATCTTGTGATATGGAAGAAATAAAAGTGACGGACTGCATAATAAAGGTCCATATCACAAGTGGCAATATAAAGTGACGTTCTTTGGATTAAAATTTCGTGCATCCAACCATAAAAGTGCATGACAACCTTTGCTTCCCTCTGCGAAGGGCCTATCTTTTATTCTTGTCTTATACTTCATGCAAAGAGTCATGGTGATATTCACCTTTCCTTTTTACATTTAATCCTTTAGCAAGCACAATGTGTTGGAAAGATCCTAATATATATAGCTAATTGGATGTGAGTTTTCATGAACTATTATTGTTGACATTACCCTTGAGGTAAAATGTTGGGAGGCAAAACTATAAGCCCCTATCTTTCTCTCTGTCCGATTAAAACTTCATACCCATAAATATTGCGTGAGTGTTAGCAATTGTGAAAGACTAAATGATAGTTGAGTATGTGGACTATGCTGAAAAGCTCTTATATTGACTCTTTCCTATGTTATGATAAATTGCAATTGCCTCAATGACTGACATTAGAGTTTGATGGTTCTCAATGAAGTTTATGATTCATACTTGAAATTGTGATTGAATTGTTACTTTAGCATAAGAGATCATATGCCAATATAGATATATATATATATATGTTGCTGTTCTAAGAATGATCAGGATGCCCTCATGTCCGTATTTTATTTTATCGACACCTCTATCTCTAAACATGTGGACATATTTTTCGATTTCGGCTTTCGCTTGAGGACAAGCGAAGTCTAAGCTTGGGGGAGTTAATACGTACATTCTGCATCATGCTTTTATATCGATATTTATTCCATTATTGGCTATTATTACACATTATGTCACAATACGTATGCCTATTCTCTCTTATTTTACATGGTTTACATGAAGAGTGGGAATGCCGGCAGCTGGAATTCTGGGATGGAAAAGGAGCAAATATTAGAGACCTATTCTGCACATCTCCAAAATTTCTAAAACTTCATGGGAGCACGTTTCAAAATATATATAAAGTATTGGGCGAAAGAAGTACTAGAGGGGGCCCACACCGTAGCCACGAGGGTGGGGGCACGCCCTACCCCCTGGGCGCGCCCCCTGCCTCGTGGCCCCCTTGGTGGCCCTCTGATGCCCATCTTCTTCTATATGAGGTCTTTCATCCGAGAAAAAAATCATAAGCTAGCTCACGGGACGAAACTCCGCCACCACGAGGCGGAACCTTGGCGGAACCAATCTAGGGCTCAGGCAGAGCTGTTCTGCCGGGGAAACTTCCCTCCGGGAGGTGGAAATCATCACCATCGTCATCACCAACGATCCTCTCATCGGGAGGGGGTCAATCTCCATCAACATCTTCACCAGCACCATCTCATCTCAAACCCTAGTTCATCTCTTGTATCCAATCCTTGTATCCAAACCTCAGATTGGTACATGTGGGTTGCTAGTAGTGTTGATTACTCCTTGTAGTTGATGCTAGTTGGTTTACTTGGTGGAAGATCATATGTTCAGATCCTTTATGCATATTAATACCCCTCTGATTATGAACATGAATATGCTTTCTGAGAAGTTACGTTTTGTTCCCGAGGACATGGGAGAAGTCTTGCTATAAGTAGTCATGTGAATTTGGTATTCGTTCGATATTCTGATGAGATGTATGTTGCCATCCCTCTAGTGGTGTCATGTGAACGTCGAATACATGACACTTCACCATTGTTTGGGCCTAGAGGGAGGCATTGGGAAGTAATAAGTAGATGATGGGTTGCTAGAGTGACAGAAGCTTAAACCCTAGTTTATGCGTTGCTTCGTAAGGGGCTGATTTGGATCCATATGTTTCATGCTATGGTTAGGTTTACCTTAATACTTCTGTTGTAGTTGTGGATGCTTGCAATAGGGGTTAATCATAAGTGGGATGCTTGTCCAAGTAAGGACATTAACCAAGCACCGGTCAACCCACATATCAAATTATCAAAGTACCGAACGCTAATCATATGAACATGATAAAAACTAGCTTGACGATAATTCCCATGTGTCCTTGGGAGCGCTTTCCTTCATATAAGAGTTTGTCCGGGCTCGTCCTTTTCTACAAAAAGGATTGGGCCATCTTGCTGCACCTTATTTACTATTATTACTTGCTACTCATTACAAATTACCTTATCACAAAAATATCCGTTATCGATAATTTCAGTGCTTGCAGAGAATACCTTACTGAAAATTGCTTATCATTTCCTTCTGCTCCTCGTTGGGTTTGACACTCTTACTTATCGAAAAGGATACTATAGATCCCCTACACTTGTGGGTCATCAGTTGCGTGCCGTAAACTGCACGGTTGCGTGGGAATAGGCTCACCAATGATACATTTGGCGCCTCTTCAAGCCCACGCATGGTTAATTGAAACATGTGTAGGGTGCTCAAGCGTGCACTGGAATCCTCCACTATGAACACGATGACAAGACGTGACGATTATAGGCCGGCCGGCCCCCATTTATTATAGTGGCCATTTAACCCTTGTGTCTCTTCAACCTGTCGATCACGTCCCAGTATTGCAAGAAGCACACCCACCACGAAAAACTGTTAGAGGGTATCTTGCGTGGCTCCAATGGCGTTCCGAGCGGCTGTCGATGACGAGCAGCAGTTCACCATGCGTGACGTGGTGGATACCCACAGAAGGTTCACTGAGCTCTCAGTGGTCTACACCAACAATGTAGTCTGGGTGGAGCATTCCGTCCACATCATGGAGCTGTTGCTTGCTAAGGAGACGTACAATGTGGTCGGGTTCGACCTCGAGTACACCTGTGCTTGTGCCGCCTCTTGTCCCAAGGTTGCTATCACCGAGATGTGTGTGCGCAATCACGTCCTCGTCTACCACTACTGCCTGGCCACAAGGCCTTGCCAGCGTTTCGCCAGGTTTGTTAACACCCCCCACTACATGTTTGCTATGATGGACATCACCAACGATGTAATTGTGCTCAAAAATTTGGGCATAGCCTGCCAGAATCTTGTTGACATCCAGGGCCAATACAAGATCTGGGGTAGCAAGAAGCATGAGAAGGACTCACTAGCTCACCTCGCCGACGCCATCATCAACCCCTACTATAGACACAAAAAGGATTCCAGCAACAAGGACAAGCGTGCTTGGCACTCGGCCTGGATGGAGAAACTCACCAAAGCTCACGTCATGTACGCGGCTAAGGAGGCATACACGAGCTACAAGATGTACAGACGCATCATTTACATGAGGAAGTGCCCCCTTCCCCAAAACGGCTAGGGATCCAGCCAGAAGCAGAGCAATGGCAAGCGTCGTCACAACAAGAAGGAGATGATTAGATGCTCGCTTCTCCTAGTTTAGTATGCATCTAATTGATTACTTTGGTGTGTGGGAATGTTATGTGTGTAGTCACTTATGTAATTTGATACGTCTCCAATGTATCTATAATTTTTTATTGTTCCATGCTATTATATTATGTATCTTGGATGTTTTATATGCATTAATATGCTATTGTATTTCATTTTTTGGATTAACCTATTAATCTAGTGCCCAGTGCCAACTACTGTTTTTCCCTATTTTTTTCTTCTACAGAAAATCAATACCAAATGGAGTCCAAATGGAATGAAACTTTTTGAGGAAATTTCTTGGACCAGAAGACAACCACGAAGCTTTGGGAAGAGGCCAGAAGAACCACAAGGGGGCCACAAGCCCTAGGGGCGCGCACCCTAGGCATGTGGGCCCAACATGGATCTTCTAATCCTAATCTCTGCTCTATAAATACCCAAATGTCCCCCTTACGTCAGAGGGCACACCAAAAATACTTTTCCGCCGCCGCAAGCTTCTATTCTCGTGAGATCCCATCTTGGGGCCTTTTTCGGCACTCCGTCGGAGGGGGATTCGGTCATGGAGGGCTTCTACACCAACCTTGTTGCCCTTTCGATGATGTGTGAGTAGTTTACCATATACCTATGGGTCCATAGCTAGAAGCTAGATGGCTTCTTCTCTCTCTTTGATCTTGAATACAATGTTCTCCTCGATGTTCTTGGAGATATATTCGATGTAATCTTATTTTGCATGCATTTGTTGACATCTGATGAATTTTAGATTTATGATCAGATTATCTATGATTATTATTTGAGTCTTCTCTGAACTATTTTATGCATGATTAATATAGCTTTGTGTTTCTCTCCGACCTATCAATTTGGTTTGGCCAACTAGATTGGTTTTTCTTGCAATGGGAGAGGTGCTTTGTGATGGGTTCAATTTTGTGGTGTCCTCACCCAGTGACAGTAGGGGTAGCGAGGCACTTATTTGCACTACTGCAGGATGCTGCTAATGCGACACTACGATCACAGACCCTTCGGTGAAACTGTGTGCGATGCCATAATCGCAAATGGTGGTGTAAAAAATCGTGAAAAAAGGGGCAAAACGTTTGCGCTGGAGGATGCATCAAACACGGTTTAGATTTTAGTTGTGTGTGTGATTCAGGGCATACGGTTTAGTTCAATTAACCATTTTCGATGAGGAGGAACAAAAGTAATGGGCA
The DNA here is from genome assembly GCF_018294505.1 of Triticum aestivum. Lineage (NCBI taxonomy): Eukaryota > Viridiplantae > Streptophyta > Magnoliopsida > Poales > Poaceae > Triticum > Triticum aestivum. Next base: position 435,715,827 of record NC_057809.1, read on the forward strand.
GCCAGATGAAGGCGTGGCGATGTACATACGGTTCACTCGGATGAACTATTTGTGATTATACAACATATGGTTCACTCGGATGAACTATTTGTGATTAGGAAACACAAATTAAATGGTCAGCCAGATCAAGGTGTGTGTGATTGAGGGCATATGCTTCGGAAGGATTAACTGTTTGCGATTAGGCAACAGAACAGAAACGGGTAAGCCAGATCAAAGTGTCTGCGATTGATGGCATACACTTCACATGGATGAACTGTTTGTGATTAGCCACAACAAACTGAAACAGTTAGATAGATGAACGTATGCATGCTAGATGGGCACACCAATTCTAATTAAAATAAGCATGTGTGATGGTAATAACGAGCGTGCACGGTTGTTGGAACAAGACGTGTGCTGTCATTGCCTATTGCGGTGCACTCTATGGTGCAAACGCCACGTACGCGGCCAAGAAGGCGTACGTGCCCACGTTGCGCCTTCCGGGAATAGTGTCACGCTTATAACCGTCAGTAAATTTTGAGCATGCGTCCCGTCACAATTTTTTTAGAAGAACAAGGAGGACACGTCCCGTCACATTCTGAATTGAAACATGTTCACACCAATCAAAACCTAAACAGTTTCCCACTTAAGAGCATATTACTATGCGGTTATAAATACTACTACTCCAAGATGACTGCACATTCCTCCTCAACCCTCATCCACAAAACGTCAAAAACAAACAAGTCATCCATCATCGTTCCCTTGCATCCGGCACGGCCAGCATGAGTTCTGGGTCGAGAGATTGCCACCAGGGAGAGGCGAGCCTGGAAGCGGAAGCACGAGAGATGTCCCGCCTCATCGCAAAAGCAGCCAACATGTCCCGCCGCACGGCCATAGCAGCAGAGAGGTCAGTACGGAGGACCCGCCGCACCGTCAATGCAGCAGACTAGTCCGGCCGCGCCATGGAAGCAGAAGAGATGTCCCGCCGCGCCGCGAATACAGCAGAGATGTCCTCCCGCGCCGTGGTGGATTGGCAAAATGTCTCGCGGGCAGGCGACGACTCTTACAGGTGCATGCGTGCCCTCGTCCTTAGGCAGATGGATCAGATCTCTAGGTGGGCGAGGTTGTAGGATGACCTGAAAGCCTTGTTTGAACAATCTACCGACGTCATCCGGCAACTAAATGACAGCAATGCGAAGCTCCGGGCCAAGCGCGACCTGATGAGGGCGAAGATCGTCGAAAGTGCGGAGCAGCAGGAGCAGACCACTGCCTTGTTGAAGAGGACCGGCATCATCATTGAGAAACTTATGGACGAGAGTACCATGCTACGTATCGAGCGCAGAAGGATGGTGGAGGAATATGTGGATGCTCTCAAGCAGCATCTTGAGGACAAGAAAGAGCTCGTCACCGCTCGCCGTGGAGACTAGTTCCCGCGGCCTGCAGCAACGCATCAAGAAAGTAGAGATTAGCGAGCCAGATCGTTGTCTTCCTTCTTCTTTTGCCCTTGTGTATTTCGGGTGTTGCCGCATGTGGCTTTTTTAATTATGTTTATAAATATGTAAGAAAATTATTATCCAATGTCATCATCCTTATATTCATCATGCTTGCTATAATCGCAGTCGATGCTATATAGGTCTGTCGGATCTTAGATCAAGATCCGTGCAAAACTTTATTTTCAGATTTTCATTTTTCTCTGTTAAATCTCAGTCCAGTGAGACATATAGCCACGCCGTAGAACAGGTGCTCGGGCGCCATTAATGGAGAAGTTGGGAGGGAGGTGCGTGGTGCATAGCGGTCAAAGGGCTCTCCTCCCAATGATCACGCGCAGGGGTCTGATCGCACGCCTGCCGTACTGAAATAGCTACCCCGCACAACACCTCCTAGCCAATAAAAAAGAGGACGCCTGGCCGCATGTAATTGGTAAGTCGAACGCCCACGGTTTCTATAATACTTGTGTTTCCGATTTGTAATGTGACATCACTTGTTCCAAAATGACTTTGTTGATTGTTAATGTGTGCGCCTTCACAAATCGGCCAAAAAAATTACCGCAACATGTTTATGCCATGTCATGAGACCATGCCAAGTTTCATGATTTTCAGGCGTGTTTTGGAATTACGGGAATTAAAAAACTAAGTTTCTGAATCTTTCCGGCTGAGCCACGACGCCCAGATGTTTGAATTTCACTCACATCTCTTGGATGGGACCTAGAAATTCACCCAAGGACACACATGTGATTTTTCAAACAACTTTGGTGCACTGGATCCTGTGCTTGTAGTTCAAATTTGAATTATGCACCTTAAATGCGCCGAAACTCAATTAATGTATAAAAAAGGCCAAACGAACCCGGAATAATTCCAAAGTTTAGCACGGTACTTCTATTTGTTCTAATCTGGCTGTGTAAAAAAATTAAGGCGGGAGAAGGTAGTGTACGTATGCCGTTTCGCACACGGAGGTGACACGTTCCCTCTCAGAACCACGAGCCTTCTTGAGGGAAGCTCCAGTTTGCAAGAAGCTTACACCAAAGCTTGTCCCAATTCGGCCAAAGAAATTACCGCCACATGTTAGTGCCATGACATGACACCATGCCAAGTTTCATGATTTTCAGGCGTGTTTTGGAATTACAGGAATTAAAAAACCAAGTTTCTCAATCTTTCTGGCCGAGCCACGACGCCCAAATGTTTGAATTTCACTCCCATCTCTTGCATGAGATCTAGAAATTCACCCAAGGACACACATGTGATTTTTCAAACAACTTTGGTGCATTGGAGCACATGCTTGTAGTTCAAATTTGAATTATGCATATTAAATGCGCAGAAACTCAATTAATGTATAAAAAAGGCCAAACGAAATTGGAATAATTCCAAAATTTAGCACGATACTTCTATTTGGTCTAATCTGTCTGTGTAAAAAAATTAAGGCGGGAAAAGGCAGTGTACATATGTCGTTTCACACACGGAGATGACACGTTCCCTCTCGGAACCACGAGCCTTCTTGAGGGAAGCTCCGGTTTGCAAGAAGCTTACATCAAAGCTTGTCCCAATTCTGCCAAAGAAATTACCGCATCATGTTGGTGCCATGTCATGACACCATGCCAAGTTTCATGATTTTCAGGCGTGTTTTGGAATTACAGGTATTAAAATACCAAGTTTCTCAATCTTTTCAGCCAAGCCACGACGCCAAGATGTTTGAATTTCACTCCAATCTCTTGCTAGGGACCTAGAAATTCACCCAAGGACACACATATGATTTTTCAAACAACTTTGGTGTACTAGAGCCTGTGCTTGTAGTTCAAATTTGAATTATGCACATTAAATGCGCCGAAACTCAATTAATGTATAAAAAAGGCCAAACAAACCTAGAATAATTCCAAAATTTAGCACGGTACTTCTATTTGGTCTAATATGGCTATGTAAAAATATTAAGGTGGGAGAAGGTAGTGTACGTATGTCGTTCCGCACACAGAGGTGACACGTTCCCTCTCGGAACCACAAGCCTTCTTGAGGGAAGCTCCGGTTTGCAAGAAGCATACACCAAAGCTTGTCCCAATTTGGCCAAAGAAATTACCGTAGCATGTTGGTGCCATGTTATGACACCATGCCAAATTTCATGATTTTCAGGCGTGTTTTGGATTTACAGGAATTAAAAAACCAAGTTTCTCAATCTTTCCGGTGAGCCATGACACCCAAATGTTTGAATTTCACTCCCATCTCTTGCATGGGACCTAGAAATTCACCTAAGGACACACATGTGATTTTTCAAACAACTTTGGTGCACTGGAGCATGTGCTTGTAGTTCAAATTTGAATTATGCACATTAAATGCGCCGAAACTCAATTAATGTATAAAAAAGGCCTAACGAACACGGAATAATTCCAAAATTTAGCATGATACTTCTATTTGGTCTAATCTGCCAGTGTACAAAAATTTAGGCGGGAGAAGGCGGTGTACGTATGTCGTTTCGCACACGGAGGTGACATGTTCCCTCTCGGAACCAGGAGCCTTATTGAGGGAAGCTCCGGTTTGCGAGAATCTTACACCAAAGCTTGTTCCAATTCGGCCTAAAAATTTACCGCAGCATGTTGGTTCCATGTCATGACACCATGCCAAGTTTCATGACTTTCAGCTATGTTTTGGATTTACAGGAATTAAAAAACCAAGTTTCTCAATCACTCCGGCTTAGCCACGACGCCCAGATGTTTGAATTTTATTCCCATTTCTTGCATGGGACCTATAAATTCACCCAAAGACACACATGTGATGTTTCAGCAAACTTTGCTGCATTGCAGCATGTGCTTGTAGTTCAAATTTGAATTATGCACATTAAATGCGCGGAAACTCAATTAATGCATAAAAATGCCAAACAAACCTAGAATAATTCCAAATTTGAACACGACACTCATGTACTAGTTGCATGTTCACTGTACGTAAATGTTCTAGCAATTCAAACACCATCCTTTCCCTCCGTAACACCATTTTGTCTTTCGAAACATAATGAAAAAATCAGGTATACCACAAATAGTTTACTAGAAAGAATCATGTGGGATGCGATATAAAATATCTTGGGGCACCGTCTTGTCTGGCTTATGCAGGAAGCGTCATCTACAGTCCACCGTCCCCGCTTGAACCACACTTGCGCGTCAGTTTCTCGCGGTACCGAGCTAATTTTTTTTCCACCGTGGAAATATCTATCTCCCCGCCCCCTCCTTCCTACCAAAAGCCACATTTCCACTATTCCTCCTTGCTTTCCAAGTTCAAACCATCACAACTGCTTACTGGCAGCTCAGCCTCCTCGCCGGCGACTCTTCTTCTTGCAGCGCCGCCTCCTTGCCGGCGACCCTTCTTCATGTAGCGCCGCCTCCTCGCCGGCCACCCTACTTCTTGCTGCGCAGCCTCCTCGCCGCCGACCCTTCTTCTTGCAGCGCGACCTCATCGATATGGTCAGGTAATCCACACCCCACCCACTCCATCCTCCTCCTTTCCCATCCCACATGCCCCAACTGACGGAGTGATACCTTCCAAAGAAATCGCTGCCACCCTCCTTCAATTAAGCGCCGCCCATAGCCATTTTACACGCAGTATAACATGGAGCTGAGTAGCATGCGTCCTCATGCGTGAACGAGGTCGCTATGGCTGCCATGCGTGTCGACCGCTGAGAACCCACAAGTATACACCATGCCAAAGAATATTCTCAAGTATTAGCAGCTGAGTTGTCAATTCAACCACACCTTGAAACTTAATATCTGCAGCAAAGTATTTAGTAGCAAGGTAACATGATAATAGTGGTAACGGTAGCAAAGTAATATTTCTAGGGTTTTATAGTTATTGTAACAATAGCAACGGAAAAGTAAATAAGCGAAGAACAATATATGGAAAGCTCGTAGGCCATGGATCGGTGATGGAGAATTATGCCGGATGCGATCAATCATGTAACAGTCATAACATAGGGTGACACAGAACTAGCTCCAGTTCATCAATGTAAAGTAGGCATGTATTCCGAATATAGTCATACGTGCTTATGGAAAATAACTTGCATGACATCTTTTGTCCTACCCTACCGTGGCAGTGGGGTCCTATTGGAAACTAAGGGATATTAATGCCTCCTTTTAATAGAGTACCGGACCAAAGCATTAACACATAGTGAATACATGAACTCCTCAAACTACTGTAGCAACCTGACCTCAAATGGTCAAGTCTCTGTGCTTTAGTGTCATCCCTGGATCGGTAATGCTGACACACACGGTACTCGAAGGATTTATAACAGAGTAGCAATCACACACTTATTACATCGAATGTCTCAAAAGAGAACTTATTACAAAAAATATGGCTTAAGGCCATCTAATACAATAACAGCGGAAGGCTTGGAAGATAAAGTGAGTCCATCAACTCCAACGGCATAGCTGAGCTACAGGGCAATGACCTAACAAACCTTACTCCTCGTCTGAAAAGTCTGCAACATAATACGTTGCAGCCCGAAAACGTGTCAGCACATGGAATATGCTAGCAATATAACACAGTAGAGCAGGAACAGAATAATGCTATCACTACATGCATATTTGGCCTGTGGAAAGCTCTATGGTTATAGTTTTTGCGAAAAGCCAATTCTTCCCTACAACAAAGGAATAAATTTTATTTAACTATCATGGTAGTTGAAACATCATTGAGAAGGTTCCTCCAACTCAATCCCAATTAAAGTAATTATCAACCCAAAAATATTAATTAATAGTGATGAGATACTTAGGATACTCCAAGTACTAGATACTCAAGATTGTCCATAACCGGGGACATGGCTAACCATGATAAAATTGTACACTCTGCAGAGGTTTGCGCACTTTTCCCCACAAGACTCGATCGCCTTCGTTGGAGTTCTCGCACTACATGGCGTTTGAGAAACGGATGACCGAGACTCAGTCTTTCAAAAGCATTAACTCTATACTCCAGATAGACTAGACCACCTACAACCCACTACCTGCTAGTCTACCTCTTCAAGAGCTTCACGCAACTTACTCAACTATGCTAGAGCCCATAATAGCTTGTGGCTGCACACGGAAGTTTCTAGCATGAAATAATCTTATGGTCCCTTTGAGCCTGGGTGGCAATCCATAGGGTGATCACACGGGTCCTCCGGGATCCCCTTGGGCAAGCACTGGGTTCTCCAGGTGCCCGGGCAAACCACTGGGTGCTCCAGGGTGCCCCTACCAATCCACGCAGATGTGTATTAAAGTAGCCACCTTAAGTTAACCATTAAATAATAACTCTCACATCTGTCATGAACTCTCTCAAACCAATCCACGTCTACGAGCATAGCAGCAGTATAAGCATAACATATAAGTAATTCCCAATGTTTGAATATAACAGGGCAATAGGTTGTACCTCATCAACTACTTCCCAACCCACATGTTAATCACATCCTAATCATGCATTGTTTGAGGATTGGAACTAATGCATAAAAACTGGGTATGAAAGGAGTATGATCAATGTGTTACTTGCCTTGCTGACGATCCGCAAAACCTAGGGACTCGTAGTAGCACGCTTCACACTACGGGAACTCTATCGCAAACAAACAATCATACATAATAAATCAAGCAAAGAAGCACGGGTAAAACTCAAATGAGAAGAATTGACTAGAAAGTTCAACTTAAGAACTCCGGTTTGCAAAAAGAATCAAATCAAACGGAGCAATGAAACTCAAACTGCGAAAGAAACAAGATCCGTTTACTAATCTGAACTAAAGTAAAATTTTACAGTACCAAAATCTTGTTCAAGTTTATTGAACAGAAAGAGGGTTTTGAGACGAAGACCTAGGCGCTTGAATCGCCTGATTCCGACAAACGAGCGAAAAGATAAACTGAAACGAAAATCGAATCGGAAATCGTGATTGAAAATAATCACAGAAAATCCGAGAAAAAGAAAACTGATGAACAGGCTAACGAACGAACATTCATTGTCTGTATCTAACGTACGAAAACCGTTCTTTAAAACGAACGTACGGACGAACGTTCGCAAAGTAACTAAACCGAGAAAAACCGGCGAACTGATCTATAAAAATGAAGTTAGGGTTTCTAAAAAACCGGATCGGTTTTAAAATAGAACCGAACGGCGACGGTGGCGGCGTATACCTCTGGCAAGGCTCCGCGCGAGGTGGGGCTGCGGCGGCGGTGTGCGCGGGGCGGCACGGGCAGCAATGGCGAGTGGCGGCGCGCGGCAAAGGGCGGCGGCGACGACGCTGTGGGGTGGGGCGAGTCAGGCGGCGGGGTTGGCGGCTCGGGTGGTGGTGGAGGGGTCCGCGGTGGGTATTTAACGAGGGGGGCTGCTTGGGGAAGGGGCAAGCGGCGCGGGGAGGAGGAGTCCCGGCCGGACTCAGGGTCGCGACGGCGGCGGCCTCCCGGTCTCCAGGTCGGAGACGAGGCGCGGAGCTAGCGCGGGCCGGCTCGGCTGGGCTTCGGCCCATTCGGGCGCTGAGAGTTTAAAAAAATTCGTCGAAACTTAAATAAATCCTAGAAAATAAAATAAAAATATAAAAATACCAAAACAAATTTCACTGTCTAAATAAAATATTTAGAACGAGATGAACATTTTTTGGCCCTAAAATGCAATTTAGAAAAACGTGCAATTTTTCTAATGCAAATAAAATGGCAATAAAATCCGAATAAAATGAAATATTTGACTTTAATATTTTTCCTCCAATATTTCAATTATTTTGGAGAAGTCATATTATATCCTCTCATATATTTTAATATGAAATATTTTTGGAGAGCAAAATAATTAAAACCAAAATCCTCGTTTCAATATTTGATAAAATTTAAATATGAAAGCAATGAAATCCCCAACTCTCTCCGAGGGTCCTTGAGTTGCTTAGGATTTCGAGGATCGCGAAACGAAATGCAGTAAAATATGATATGCATGGATGAACTATGTATAACATTCCAAATTGAAAATTTGGGATGTTACAAACCTACCCCCCTTAAGATGAATCTCGCCCTCGAGATTCGGGTTGGCTAGAAAATAGGTGTGGGTGGTGTTTGCAAAGATCATCCTCTCGTTCCCAGGTGGCTTCATGCTCGGTATGGTGGCTCCACTGAACTTTGCAAAACTTGATAACCTTGCTGCGGGTGACTCGGCTGGCAAATTCAAGAATCCTGACTGGCATCTTCTCATAGGTCAAATCACTGTCCAATTTAATCACCTCCAAGGGTACTGTATCTCTTAATGGTATATCGGCCGTATCAGCATGACACTTCTTCAACTGTGAAACATGAAATACATCATGAACTCCTAACAGTCCTTCAGGTAACTCCAACTTGTAGGCAACTTCTCCCATACGTTCCAAAACACGATACGTTCCTACAAATCTCGGGGCTAATTTCCCTTTACTCCAAAACGTTTCACTCCTCGCAAGGGTGATACTCGTAGATATGCTCTGTCTCCAATTTCATAGGTTACCTCCTTGCGTTTCGAATCTGCATAACTCTTCTGCCTGGACTGAGCTACCTTCAGTCTATATCGGATCAGCTTAACTTTCTCTTCAGACTCCTTAATCAAATCTGGTCCAAACAACTGTCGGTCTCCGACTTCATCCCACATCAATGGTGTTCTGCACCTTCGTCCATACAGGGCTTAGAATGGTGCCATCTTCAAACTAGCTTGGTAGTTATTGTTGTATGATAACTCCGCGTAGGGAAAATTGTCATCCCAACTAGATCCATAATCTAGCGCACAGGCCCTCAACATGTCCTCCAGAATCTGGTTGACTCTCTCGGTATATCCATCTGTCTGCGGGTGGAATGTCGTACTGAACTCCAACCTTGTCCCCCAAAGTTTGGTGCAGCTGATGCCAAAACTTTGAAGTAAACTGTGTTCTTCTATCTGATACGATGGTCCTCGCAACTCCATGCAGACATACGATCCTGCTCATATATATCTTGGCTAACTTTGCACTTGTATAGGTGGTTTTCACTGGGATAAAGTGAGATACTTTGGTCAAGAGATCAAGTACTACCCATATAGAATCATATCCTGATTTGGTCCTAGGAAATCCGGTGATAAAATCCATGCTAAGTTTATCCCACTTCCATTCGGGTATCGGCACAGGCTCTAACAATCCTACTGGCTTTTGATGTTCTGCCTTCACCCTCTGATATACATCACATACGGCTACATACTCAGCAATATCCTTCTTCATACCTGTCCACCAGAAATGTTCCTTCAAATCCATACATCTTGGTGTTTCCGGGATGTATCGAGTATGGTGAGTCATGAGCCTCCTGAAGTATTAACTTCCTGATCTCTGTGTTATTAGGCACATAAACACGGTCCTCAAACCATAAGGTGCCATGCTCATCCTCATGAAAACCTTTGTCCTTTCCTTTGCTCATTCTCTCTTTTATCTCGGCAATCTCTTTGTCATCCTTCTGAGCTTCTCGAATCTTTCCTAACAATGTAGACTGAACCTCCATTGTTGCAATAAAACCTCTAGGAACAATCTCTACTCGAAGTTCCCTAAGATCCTCTTCTAACTCCTTTGGTAATCCTGTGCTCACTAGGGTGTTAGCATAACTCTTCTGACTCAAAGCGTCTGCTATGACATTGGCCTTGCCTGGATGATAGTGAAGCTTCATGTCATAATCCTTTATAAGCTCCAACCATCTCCTCTGCCTAAGGTTCAGCTCCTTCTGTGTGAATATGTACTTCAAACTCTTATGATCCGTGTACACATCACAACGGTTTCCAATAAGGTAATGTCTCCAAGTCTTTAACGCATGCACTACAGTTGCTAACTCCAAATCATGTGTGGCATAATTCAATTCGTGCGGTTTTAGTTGTCGTGAGGCATATGAAACAACTCTTCCGTCCTGCATAAGCACACTTCCAAGTCCTAGGTGAGAGGCGTCGCAATACACTTGGAAATCCTTGCGTATATCTGGTAAAATCAGCACTGGGGTTGTGGTCAAACGTTTCTTTAACTCCTGAAAACTTACCTCACATTCTTCCGTCCATTTAAATTTAGTATCCTTCTTCAATAACTCCGTCATTGGCTTCGCAATCTTGGAAAAATTCTCAATGAATCTTTGGTAGTATCCGCCGAGTCCAAGAAAACTGCGGATCTCGCTAACCGAAGTGGGTGCCAACCATTCAGTGACTGACTGAACCTTGGTGGGGTCTACCTCTATACCTTCTCCTGATATAACATGTCCAAGGAATCCGACTTCCTTCAACCAAAACTCGCATTTGCTGAACTTGGCATACAACTGATGTTCCCTGAGTTTCTCGAGAACTAAATGCAAATGCTCCTTGTGCTCCTCCTCATTCTTCGAGTATACCATTATATCATCAATGAACACCACAACAAACTTATCCAAATATTCCATGAACACTTTGTTCATCATGCTCATGAAGTAGGCAGGGGCGTTAGTCAGTCCAAACGACATGACCGTATATTCATACAACCCGTACCATGTGGTGAATGTTGTCTTTGGTATATCCTTCTCTCGTATTTTTAACTGGTGATATCCTGATCGTAGATCAATCTTTGAAAACACCTTGGATCTTTGCAGTTGGTCGAACAAATCATTGATCATCGGCAGTGGGTATTTGTTCTTGATCGTCACCTCATTCAATGCACGATAATCAACAACCATTCTTAGAGACTTATCCTTCTTCTCAACCAAAAGCACTGGGGCTCCCCATGGTGATGAACTCCGTCAAATGTAACCTTTCTCCAATAACTCCTTGATCTGTTTCTTAATCTCCTCCAGATCATTTGCGGGCATCCGATAGGGTCTCTTTGATATTGGCCCTGTACCTGGCAATAGCTCTATCAAAAACTCGATGTCTCGATCCGGTGGCATGCCTGGTAACTCCTCTGGAAAAACATCCGGGTAATCCTTCACTACAGACACTTCCTCCTAAACAACTATCGTGAGGGTATTTACTTGGCTCCTCCTAGGCGCATGCCTAGATACATACTTAATCCTTTTTCCCTCCGGGGTGGTGAGATAGATCGACTTACTAGCACAGTCAATGCTTCCTCCATACTTTGACATCCAGTCCATGCCTAATATCACATCCAATCCTTGTGACTCCAAGATTATTAGTTCGGAGGGAAAAACATGGCTACCAATGGTTAAGGGTATCTGGTCGCACCATCGACTAGCCATATACTCTACTCCAGGTGAACTCACTAACAGAGGGGTCCTAAGGGTTTGGGTTGGTAGTTTAAACTTATCCACGAATTCCCTTGATATATATGAATGTGATGCACCAGTATAAAAAAGAACAAGGGCGGTAAATGACTTAACCAAAAACTTACCTATAACCGCGTCTGGCTGCTCTTCAACCTCCTCCACGTTAACGTGGTTCACTTGTCCTTTATTGAAATGGATTGGGCTTCTTCCCAGCGCTCCCATTGTCGTTTCCATTCTTCGCTTCAGGGCACTCTGTGGCATAGTGTCCAGTCTTCCCGCACTTAAAGCAAGTAATGTGACTTAGATCTCTCTTGGCGGGTGTGGCTGGATTGGGGCGGTTCTGACTATTGTTTTCTCCGTTCCCAGTCCCATTCTTAGAACCATTGTGGTTATGCGAACTTCCTCCGGTGTGGTTATGACCTCCATGGTTATGAACAAGTCCTCACGAGTCCGGGGTTAGGCAAGGCTTCTACTGAGCTCCTGAGTTATACCTCCCTTGCCCATACTTCCTCTCACGGTTCTCAATTTGCTGTTGCTTCCCTTAAATCATCAGAGCCTTATCTACAAACTCCTGGTAGTTTTTGAATGTTGCCACCATCAACTGCATGCTCATCTCATCATTCAGCCCTTCCATAAACTTCTCCTGCTTCGCGGCATCTGTGGCCACATCATCTAGGGCATAGCGGGATAACTTATTAAACTCATCCACGTACTGAGCTACAGTAAGGTTCCCCTGGCGTAAGTTTTGAAACTCACGCTTCTTCATATTCATAGCTCCAGTTGAGACATGGGCGGTGCGGAAAGCTTGCTGAAACTGATCCCAAGTGACGTTGGCTATGGGGAAAGTGGTCGTGTAATTCTCCCACCATGAGGCTCCTGGTCCATCCAATTGATGTGCAACAAAGCGCACCTTCTCAGCATCTGTGCAACCTGCGGTGGTCAACTCCCTTCCAATACGGTGTAGCCAATCGTTAGCAACTATAGGCTCGGTGCTACTGGAAAACACCGGCGGCTGCAACCTCAGAAAGCGAGCTAAGTTGTCAACTGGAGGCGGGCTGTTGTTGTTGTTGTTGCCTTTGTTCTAGACTAACAATTGCATCAAGGCATTCTACTGCTGGATCAACTGAGTGAGCTCCGGTGGGAAAGTAAATCCGGGGTCACGTCTCGGAGGCATCTGAGGGTTTAGAGGGAAGAGAATAGAATAGAATGAGGTCTAGTGAGAAAAACACTCCCCATATGCACATGAGACAAACACAATCATATCACTCAATCAATCAGGCAAGGGCATACAATCGATCCAACTATCGTAAAAGTGCTCAAATACTACTATATACATGGGGGAATACTACTATCATTTGGTGGTCATTTAGAAATTTTGGTCGGTGGAAGACTCCATGATGTCTGCTCCAACTTCGTCTTCCAAGTCATCATCACTGGGGTCGGAGTCGGTGTCGTCGATGATGATGTAGTTCTCCGGGCAAGTGGAATCGTCGTCCTCTCCTCCCGGCGTGTGGTCTCCCATGAATACTCTGATTTTCTTTATCAGGTCGTCATTCTTCTCCAATTGTGTTGCAATTTCCTCCTCATATCCATCGTGTGTAGACTTGAGTTCTTCTTCCAGCTCGATGATCCTTGTCTTTGCCTTCTTCAAATCTATCATGTCTGCGCACATCTGATTCTCCTGGCGTCGAATGTGCTGGTTTAACTCCTGGATGAAAGCTGCAATGGACATGTCCTTCTTGGTGATGATCATCTCCCATTGCTCATCTCGGCGCCCACATATCTGGTACATAGTGTCCTTAAGATCCTTGTTGTAGACTTCTCCAATGCGTCCCATGGTAATGTGGGCTGCCATGCTCTTCCCTAGATTCCAGGTGGGTGCTTCAAAAGAAAATTCTATGGGCTTAGTGGTTGGCGAGAACGTCCTTCCTGGAACTTGAACTTGAATCATCTAGCGCTCCTCTTCTGGTAAGGTGGCGTTGTATGTCCCGGTGAAGCTTGGTATTCCGATGTTCAAGTATCTAGTGACTTCCTTCAAGTGGCGTCCAAAGGGTGTGTCTTCATCCGGTTGTGCAAACATGTTCTTCAATTCCGCCATCCTAAAGAGTAGAAAGTAGGAGAGTAGTTAGAAATGATTAGAGAAGAGTGACCTATGGCTTATCTTAATGGTCGTGTCCTACACTCAGTGTGTGCTCTGGTACCATCTTGAAGCGACCCGACCTCAAACAGTCAAGTCTCTGTGCTTCAGTGTCATCCCTTGATCGGTAATGCTGACACACGTCGAAGGATTTATAACAGAGTAGAATCACATACTTATTACATCGAATGTCTCAAAAGAGAACTTATTACAGAAAATATGGCTTAAGGCCATCTAATACGATAACAACGGAAGGCTTGGAAGATAAAGTGAGTCCATCAACTCCAACGGCATAGCTGAGCTACACGGCAAAGACCTAACGAACCTTACTCCTCGTCTGAAAAGTCTGCAACATAATACGTTGCAGCCCGAAAACGGGTCAGCACATGGAATATGCTGGCTATATAACACAGTAGAGCAAGAACAGAATAATGCTACCACTATTTGGCTGGTGGAAAGCTCTATGGTTATAGTTTTTGTGAAAAGCCATTTTTTCCCTACAACAAAGGAATAGATTTTATTTAACTATCATGGTAGTTGAAACATCATTGAGAAGGTTCCTCCAACTCAATCCCAATTAAAGTAATTATCAACCCAACAATATTAATTAATAGTGATGAGATACTTAGGATACTCCAAGTACTAGATACTAAAGATTGTCCGTAACTGGGGACATGGCCAACCATGATTAGATTGTACACTCTGCATAGGTTTGCGCACTTTTCCCCACAAGACTCGATCGCCTCCGTTGGAGTTCTCGCACTACATGGCGTTTGAGAAACGGATGACCGAGACTCAGTCTTTCAGAAGCATTAACTATCTACTCCGGATAGACTAGACCACCTACAACCCACTACCTGCTAGTCTACCTCTTCAAGAGCTTCACACAACTTACTCAACTATGCTAGAGCCCATAATAGCTTGTGGCTGCACACATAAGTTTCTAGCATGAAATAATGTTATGATCCCTTTGAGCCTGGGTGGCAATCCATAGGGTGATCACACGGGTCCTCCGGGATCCCCTTGGGCAAGCACTGGGTTCTCCAGGTGCCCGGACAAATCACTGGGTGCTCCAGGGTGCCCCTATCAATCCACCCAGATGTCTATTAAAGTAGCCACCTTAAGTTAACCATTAAAAATAACTGTCACATCTGTCATGAACTCTCTCAAACCAATCCACGTCTACGAGCATAGCAACAGTATAAGCATAACGTGTAATTCCCAAGGTTTGAATATAACAAGGCAATAGGTTCTACCTCATCAACTACTTCCCAACCCACATGTTAATCGCGTCCTAATCATGCAATGTTTGAGGATTGGAACTAATGCATAAAAACTGGGTATGAAAGGAGTATGATCAATGTGTTACTTGCCTTGCTGACGATCCACAAAACCTAGGGACTCGTAGTAGCATGATTCGCACTCCGAGAACTCTATCGCAAACAAACAAGCATACATAAGCAATCAAGCAAAGAAGCACGGGTAAAGCTCAAATAAGAATAATTGACCAAAAAGTTCAACTTAAGAACTCCGGTTTGAAAAAGAATCAAATCAAACGGAGCAACAAAACTCAAACTGCGAAAGAAACAAGATCCATTTACTAATCTGAACTAAAGTCAAATTTTACAGTACCAAAATCTTGTTCAAGTTGATTAAACAGAAAGAGGGTTTCGAGACGAAGATCTAGGCGCTTGAATCGCCTGATTCCGATAAACGACCGAAAAGATAAACTGAAACGAAAATCGGATCAGAAATCACGATTGAAAATAATCGCAAAAAATCCGAGAAAAAGAAAACTGACGAACAGGCTAACGAACAAACGTTCGTTGTCTATAACTAACGAGCGAAAACCGTTCGTTAAAATGAACGTACGGACGAACGTCCGCAAAGTAACTAAACCGAGAAAAACCGGCGAACCGATCTATAAAAACGAAATTAGGGTTTCTAAAAAAACCGGATCGGTTTTAAAATAAAACAGAATGGCGACGGCGGTGGCATATACCTCCGGCGAGGCTCTGGTGAGGCCGGGCGGCTCCTGCGAGGTGGGGCTGCGGCGGCGGGGTGCGCGGGCGGCAACGGCGAGCGGTAAAGGGCGGTGGCGGCGCTACGGGGCGGGGCAAGGCAGGCGGCGGGGTTGGCGGCTCGGGTGGTGGTGGAGGGGTCCGGGGTGGGCTATTTAAGGAGGGGGGCTGCTTGCGGAAGGGGCAAGCGGCGCGGGGAGGAGGAGTACCGACCGGACTCGGGGTCGTGGCGGCGGCGGCCTCCCGGTCTCCAGGTCGGAGACGAGGCGCGGGGCTAGCGCGGGCCGGCTCGGCTTGCCTTCGGCCCAGTCAGGCGCTGAGAGTTTTTTTGAAATAATTTCGCCGAAACTTAAATAAATCCTAGAAAATAAAATAAAAATCTAAAAATACCAAAACAAATTTTCACCGTCTGTTTAAAATATTTAGAACGAGATGAACATTTTTTGGCCCTAAAATGCAATTTAGAAAAACATGCAATTTTTCTAATACAAATAAAATGGCAATAAAATCTGAATAAAATCAAATATTTGATTTTAGTATTTTTCCTCCAATATTTCAATTATTTTGGAGAAGTCATATTATCTCCTCTCATATATTTTAATATGAAATATTTTCGGAGAGAAAAATAATTAAAACCAAAATCCTCGTTTCAATATTTGATAAAATTCAAATATGAAAGCAATGGAATCCCCAACTCTCTCAGAGGGTCCTTGAGTTGCTTAGGATTTCGAGGATCGCGAAACGAAATGCAGTAAAATATGATATGCATTGATGATCTATGTATAACATTCCAAATTGAAAATTTTGGATGTTACAACTACGGTCATTACTGTGAGTGGTCCCAATTATTGTCACTTCGGGGTTGCCGGATCTTAACAAATAGTAGGTGACTATAGACTTGCAAGATAGTGTCAAGAACTCTCATATATTGATGAAAACATAATAGGTTCAGATCTGAAATCATGGCACTCGGGCCCTAGTGACAAGCATTAAGCATAGCAAAGTCATAGCAACATCAATCTCAAAACATAGCGGATACTAGGGATCAAACTCTAACAAAACTAACTCGATTACATGATAAATCTCATCCAACCTATCACTGTCCAGCAAGCCTACGATGGAATTACTCACACACGGCGGTGAGCATCTTGAAATTGGTGATGGAGGAAGGTTGATGATGATGATGGCGACAAATTCCCCTCTCCGGAGCCCCGAACGGCCTCCAGATCAGCCCTAGCGAGAGAGTTTACGGTTTGGCGGCGGCTTCGTATCCTAAAACGCGATGAATCCTTCTCCCTGATTTTTTTTCTCCCCAAAAGTGAATATATGGAGTCAAGGTTGAAGTCGGTGGAGCATCAAGGGGCCCACGAGGCAGGGCGGCGTGCCTAGAGGGGTAGGGCGCGCCCCCCACCCTCGTGGATAGGTGGTGGCCCCCCTGACGTGGATCTTTATTCCAGTATTTTTTATATATTCCAAAATAATTCTGCGTTGATTTTCAGGTAATTCCGAGAACTTTTATTTCTACACAAAAATAACACCATGGCAATTCTGCTGAAAACAGCGCCGGTCCAGGTTAGTTCCATTCAAATCATGTTAGTTAGAGTCCAAAACAAGGGCAAAAGTGTTTGGAAAAGTAGATACGACGGAGATGTATCAACTACCAGATCTTTGGAGGAGCACCTCGTCTTCGAGGCCACCTTCGACACCGCCACGCGGTTGTCTACTTTAAAATACAGTTTGTGATGTTTTCTCGAGGCCACCGCTAGTGCCTTCTAGTGATTTGTCCTCTGTAATGTTAATATGCAATATGATGTTCAGTTAACAGTTTGGTCCTCCCAAATGTAATGTTCAGTTAACACTTTGGTCCAACAATTGCTACATTCTGTAGTACTATTCTCAATTATTCTTTGTTTTGTTAACTGTCTTATCTTCTATTACATGTTTCTATTCTAAAATGTTGTGCTCAGTTAACTATTTTGGTTCATTTGGTCTGCTGTCCATTTAACTATTTGGTTCAGTTCTGCAATTTGATTTTCATTTGTTGTGGGTACAATTTTGTATTGTTATGCATGTGACACCAATCGAATTTGGTTGTACACAATACATATTCTACTGATTGTATGGAAACTCTCAGTTAACCTGATCAAGAGCTTCCTTATGTGTGTTGCGGGGAAACAATGGGAGACAATGCGGTTTACCATCGAGGTTTGTTCAAGCAGGTTCCTTTGGCTAATAGCACATTATTGTCCAGTTGCAGGAATCATTCTAATATTTAGGTTTCTTACAATTTGGTCTTGCACATGTAGGTCCTGCTGTGAGAGGCTTAGACCCACTGTTCGACACATTTTTCATATGGGGAAATGAGATGTCCATGAATATCAGTCAAGTCAAGAAACTCAAAAATATTGTTAGGACAAAGAAACTTGCGACGAATAATAACAAGATCTTTGTTTGCACAATGAAAAAGAAATCAGTCAACTATAGGATGGTACCAACTCTTTTACCTTGTTTTTACCCCTTGTGCCATTTCAAAATTTACAACAGCGATTTATGCATAGCTTTGTTTTCAGTACTTTTCAAAGCATTTCACCGATGATTACCTCTCAAACCACCTGCATGGCCAAGAGGCGAGGAAGGTATTCATTCAACACCCACGGTACAATATTGAAGTCTTGCTGAAGAGGATGAAGGTTGGACAGGCAATTATCCATAGCCACTGGCCTAAAGTTGTAAGGACATTCAACATCACTGAAGGCTCAATATTTGCCTTCCGCTTCTGCAGTTTCCCAGATGATATTCATCTGTCTATTTACCATGTATGATGCTACTTTCCAAAGGTTTTTGATGATGCATGTGAAACTTGGTGCTGCTGTGTAATGGCATAACTGAGTGCCAAAGCTATCTGATGTAATTCGATTATGAAATCTTGGTTGCTTTTATATGTATATGAAGTATCTGGCATGTTTTATAAGAAATATCAGTTTGATTAGTATAAGGATTATCAATAATAGTCTAATTACCCTGCTTATTGGTGTTTTCTATTCCAAACAGTTACTCCGACAACATCGTGGGCAATGAACTCAGACAACCCGCACGGTTTTCTAGAAAGTAGGCGTGTTCGATCAACTAACAATCACACATGGCTTCCGGCAGCGAACGATTTGTGTTAGGCCACCTTGCACAAACATTTCCGCATAAAGAACTGTGTGTGATATACATACCTATGGAAATGTTTTTCTAGGATTCACCGTGTGGGATATACATACCTACGGAAATGATTTTCTAGGATACACCTTGTGGGATGTACATACCTACGGAAATGATTTTCTAGGATTCATCGTGTGGGATGTACATACCTACGGAAATGATTTTCTAGGATTACCGTGTGGGATGTACATACCTATGGAAATGATTAGGTTTCGATGCCTCGCCCGATCGCACACGGCCCCAGCCTAGGTCCCAGGAGGGCCTATCCCCGATGATTTCTGGGTCATGTGGGAAGGACACCCTATCGCACACACTCACTTGGCGACGGTTCCAAATGCCATCGCGGAAAGGGGTTAAAACCATTTGTTTAGGACGTCATTGTACCCGTGTTGTATTGTTGCCATTAAGGATAAAAAGATGGGGTTTTACCATATTGATTGAATCTATCCATCTGCATCATGTTATCTTGCTTAAGGCATTACTCCGTTCTTGATAACTTAATACACTAGATGCATGTTGGATAGCGGTCGATGTGTGGAGTAATAGCAGTAGATGCAGGCAGGAGTCGGTCTACTTTTCAAAGATATGATGCCTATATTCATGACCATTGCCTTAGATATCGTCATAACTTCATGCTTTTCTATCAATTGCTCAACAGTAATTTGTTTGCCCACTGTATGTGTTCTTTCAAGAGAGAAGCCTCTAGTGAGAACTATGGCCCCCGGGTTTCAGATCTACAAAATAAAAAACCCAAAAATACCTTGCTGCAATTTATTTATATTTACGTTATTTTTCCTTTTACTTATCTTTTATATCTATCTCTATCAGATCTCACTCTTGCTAGTGACCGGGAAGGGATTGACAACCCCTTTTTCGCGTTGTGTGTGCAAGTGTTTGTTAGTTTGTGCAGGTGCATCTATCGGGGACTTGCTTGTACCTCCTACTTGATTTATACCTTGGTTTTTAACTCAGGGAAATACTTATCTCTACTTTGTTGTATCACCCTTTCCTCTTAAAGGTAAAAATCAACGCAAGCTCAATAAGTAGTAGGAAGAATTTCTGGTGCCGTTGCCGGGGAGGTTCTACATCAAGCCTACCAAGTACCTATCATAAACTCTCATCTCTTGCACTTACATTATTTGCCATTTGCCTCTCGTTTTCCTCTCCCCCACTTCTAAACTATTTTTAGAAAAACACAAAAATATTTTCCTTTTTATTTGCCTCCCTTTTTGTTTTGCCTTTATGTCTTACTTGAGTTGTTTTCTTGTTCTCTTGGCATAATTGCATACTTATTCCAAATCAGAAACAAAAAGGTTATGGATCCTCATCCACTTGCTAATCTTTTAAAGAGATCCAATTATGATGAACCAATTGCTTGTGAGTTGTGTGCACTAGATTATTTTTATGAAGTTTTGCTTGAAATTCGTGAATCTGGAAATTGTGATGAAGTGTTAGAACAAGAAATTTATGAAGTGATTGATGATAGCTCCTTGAATGAAAAGCATGATTGCAATGATGTTATTATAAATTCTATTAATTTCAATTGTGTTAATAATATGCAAAGCCCCAAGCTTGGGGATGCTTATTTTTGCTATGTCCACTACTTACTGCAATGATCTTGATTGGGGTGATAATGCTTCTTATGATCTTGAAAATTTATTTAAGACTCATAATGAATATGTTTTCAAAAATATTAAAAGTGGGTTTGGAAGAGTGTGAATTCTAGGTAATAATGATCCCACTACTTTGGAGTATGACCAATCTTATGAAATTTTTGATAAAAGTGGGACTGGAGAGGTCATGACTTTAGATGATGTTAATCCCACTATATTGGAAGAGTGTCAAATTTGCATGCATGTGGAGCAATTAGAAAATATGTTATGTGATAGCTATATTGTTGAATTTTAATATGATCCCACATGCAATTATTATGAGAGAGGAAAATATGGTTGTAGAAATTTTCATATTGCTAAATTACCTCTCGTTATCTTAAGATTGCTATTGTTTCTTTCTGCTTCCTTTCATATGCTAGATTTTGCTTGTCTTGTTAAATCTTTTCCCTATAAAATGCCTATGCATAGGAAGTATGTTAGACTTAAACTTGTTTTTCACATGCTATATGATGCTCTCTTTGTGCTTCATTTTTTTGTCTTCCATGTGAGCATCATTAAAATTATCAACGCCTAGCTAAAAGGCTTTAAGGAAAAGCTCTTGTTGGGAGACAACCCAATACTTTTTATTTCTATTTTTATGAGTTTCCACAATATTACTTCTATAGTAATTGTGTTTTAGTGTTTTAATTAGTATTTGATCCAAGTAAGACCTTTGGGGTGATCTACGGTGATAGTTGATTTGATCTTGCTGAAAAATAGAAACATTTGCACTCATTGTTGGAATTTTAAGAAAATCACAGAAGCATTATTTTGATCTCAATTTTTAACACAAGATTAATATACAAATTTCATATGCTTTCCTAATTTTTCAGAATTTTTGGAGTTACAGAAGTATGGCTAGATTTCAGATTACTGTAGACTGTTCTGTTTTTGATAGATTCTGTTTTCATTGTGTTGTTTTATTATTTTGATGAATCTATGGGTAGTATCGGGGGTTATGAACCATGGAGAAGCTAGAATACAGTAGATATAACACCAATGTAAAATTGGAATGAGTTTACAATAGTACCTAAAAGTGGTTATTTGGTTTGCTTCACTAATGGATCTTACGAGGTTTTTGTTGAGTTTTGTGTTGTGAAGTTTTCAAGTTTTGGGTAAAGTTTTGATGGACTACAGAATAAGGAGTGGCAAGAGCCTAAGCTTGGGGATGCACAAGGCACCGCAAGGTAATATTCAAGGAGAACCAACCATCTAAGCGTCACGGGAAACCACAACCACCTATGGGACCAAGAGGTCCCTTGCTGGTTCGGCGGGGGGACGTCGCGTTGCACAAAGAGCAGACGAGCGTGGGGAAGCACGACAAAGATCACACAGGCAGTTTTACCCAGGTTCAGACCACCATGAGGCGTAAAACCCTACTCCTGCTTTGGTGGATTGATGGTGGAAAGGTGGTGGCGGAGCGTTGTACACTTGCCCGGCAAGGGTTGCCTCAGGGCAGCAGCGACTACGCGTGTATGGGGGCGTGAGTTATCCCACCTTCTAGCCCTTTCTACGGTTGCCATGGGCCTCCTTTTATATATCAAGGGGTTACCACAATGGCAAAGTAGTAATTATGAAGTGATAACATAGCAAACAGTGCTATCATACCTAACTCTGTGGGCTGACAGGGCACATTAAATGCACCGCTCAACGTCACATCATTGGTTGCCCGACAAGGCTTGTCGGGCTATGTTGCCAGCTTCACGCCTACTTGCTTGACACGTTGCAAGACGGGTGTCATCTGTGGGTTCCTCCTGTAGAAAATGGCTTCCATGTGGCGAATGGCTGCCACTTAATCATTTTGAGGCTTGACACCGCACTGATCGACGACGTGGGTCGTGGTGGAGTGGTTGGTGAGCTGGTTTTGCCTCTGTGTGTCCCGACAGGCCCTGTCGGTACGCCTTGGTTGTCCGCTTCTAAGTGTGTCCTTTCCCCTTGCCGGGCTCGCCTGCCCGGCAAGGGAGGCCCTTCTCTTGACGACCCCTTGTTTTTTTGGCTTTGTCTTGGTCCCTCTGATCTGCATGTTGGTCCTTCAAATCTCTTGGTCTCTTGTACTTTGACTTGGGCTAGTGCTTCGATCTTGTTCCCGTGCCTGTGCACAGTCTGGGCAACAGACCCAGGGTTTGTTGCACCGACAGAAGCCCCCGGGCCTGCCTCGAACGCACTGCCAAGCATAATCGGGGTAGGGCCTAATAAGTGCACTAGCGAGGTTGCTGAAGAGGCTAGTCTCTTGAGGTCTTCTTTGTTTCTTCATTATTCTTGATTCCGTGCTAGTTTCTGTTTCCCCCGCGCATCATGCGCTAAGCTGTAGAAGAACTTCGATCGTGGCCTGGGGATTTTTCTCGCCCCATGATCATGGGGCAGAAACTGCCATCCCACTCGCCTCCTGTTTCGCACACACCTGCCATGTGCTCCACATGCATTGGGTGTAGTAGGTGGTGGATATGGAGGGTACGCAGAGGAGTGACATGGCCGAAAACCAAGCACTGCTGGTTATAGTAGAGGGCTGGCCTTGATTCTTAGAGCCACAGAGGGTGCACAAAGGCCATATTGGAGAAGTGGGGCAGCCATTCCCTGTATGAGGAGCCAGCCCCCCCTCCCCGTCCCCCTATAAAAAGGGGCAGGGGTGGTGCCTTTCTGCACACACTTCTCCTTCTTCTTCTGCACAACCCTTCCCTTCCAACCATGGTGAGAGCGTGAGGGTGCGGCGGTGGCGATGAGGGCTTCTACTCGACAGCGTGTCCCTCCTCCTCCGGATCCTGCTGTGCGGAACCCGCCGCGAGGGGAGGAGGAAGGGGACGAGGTCGAGGTTGCCGAGGTTCTCAAGGAGGAGGAGGGTGGGGCGGTGCCTTGGCAGCGCCCCCACTGGCGGCTCCTCCCCCAATGGAAGGCCATGTCGGGGACCAACCTCGGGAGTTCTTCATTAGGCTGTACAAGCCCGTGTGTGGTCATCTTCGCCTTCCAACCCCCTTTGCGCGAGAGATGGAGTTCGAACAACCACGCGCTCTGAGGCTGCACATGAGTGGCTGTTGGAACGGAGGTATGAGGGTTGATGTCGACTTCCCTGCCCCTCATGTAATGTACCTTCATCGCGGCTGGAAGACCTTCACCCATGCTCAAGGCTTCTCGGAGGGGCACGTTCTCTAGTTCAAATTAATGGAGAACGGCCTGCTCTCCGTCAAGATCTTCGGGCTCTCGGGGGGTCGCTTAGGGTGCTGCATGGAGAGCTCGACCGACAATGAAAGATCCTCCTTGAGTGAAAGCGACGAGGAGGACAGCGACGGTGATGACGACGGCAGCAGGCGGGGGAGCGATGACTCTGACTCCGGCAGATCGCCGCCCGCACCATCTTCTTCATGCGACAACACCATCATCTGCATCCGCATCTCCTCCCCAGCAATGTGATTTGCCGGGGGGTGTCGGTGTGAAAACCGGCGGATCTAGGGTAGGGGGTCCTGAACTGTGCGTCTAAGGCTGATGGTAACAGGAGGCGGGGGACACAATATTTACCCAGGTTCGGGCCCTCTCGATGGAGGTAATGCCCTACTTCCTGCTTGATTGATCTTCATGATATGAGTATTACAAGAGTTGATCTACCACGAGATCATAGAGGCTAAACCCTAGAAGCTAGCCTATGATTATGATTGTTCTTGTCCTACGGACTAAACCCTCTGGTTTATATAGACACCGGAGGGGGCTAGGGTTACACAGAGTCGGATACAGAGAAGGAGATCTACATATCCAAATCGCCAAACTTGTCTTCCACACAAAGGAGAGTCCCACCCGGACACGGGACGAAGTCTTCAATCTTGTATCTTCATAGTCCAACAGTCCGACAAAAGTATATAGTCCGGCTGTCCGAGGACCCCCTAATCCAGGACTCCCTCAGTAGCCCCTGAACCAGGCTTCAATGACAATGAGTCCGGCGCGCAGATTGTCTTCGGCATTGCAAGGCGGGTTCCTTCTCCGAACACTCCATAGAATATTTTGAACACAAGGATCGTGTCCGGCTCTGCAAAAAAAATTCCACATACCACCGTAGAAATTATATTATTCCACAAATCTATTCTGCTACCAACTTTTCATAAGGTGACGTCCTGCCATGGCCTGGTCATTACGAACCGTTTTTGCCTGCCTGCCACTGCACGTGCTGTGAGGCGGTTTTATTGGCATGTCTTATCAAAGCAGAGATCTTGTTCCCCTTATCACGGGATTCTCATCAATACGGATATGGGTAACCCAACTGTGCCATCAATCGCGGTGCTTGGGGAATAAGCGATTTTATGGGGCAAGTAGGGAGGCGCACAGTTTCTACCGCCTTTATAAAGGGACAAGGGTTCCTCTTTTTCACCCACGCGTTCTTCTTCCCCTACCCATCCATTCTCGCGCACTCGAGCTCCAGCGCCCAAGTTCTCGTCTTCTCCGCAAAGCCATTCCGAACATGTCCGGAACAGGAGGCAAGTGGATGGTCTCCTCTTTACGGAGGAGAACATTACGAAGCTCCGGGAAGCCGGATACCTGGCCGCAGATATCGTGCACCGGCTCCCAAACGCGGGGCAGATCGTCCCTACTCCAGAACCCGATGAGAGGGTTGTATTCCTCACCCACTTTGTCCGCGGGCTGAGATTTTCCCTCCACCCATTTGTCCGTGGGCTCATGTTCTACTGTGGGCTGGACTTCCCTGATCTGGCCCCCAATTTCATCCTCAACATCTCGGCGTTTATCGTCGTGTGCGAGGCCTTCCTCCGCATCAAGCCCCATTTCCACCTGTGGCTGAAGACCTTCAACATGAATCCGAAGGTGGTGGTAGGCCAGTAAGCGGAGTGCGGAGGCGCCATGGTGGGCAAAATGCCCAACGTCACCTAGCTCGAAGGCTCCTATGCGGAGACCGTGAAGGGCTGGCAATCGGGGTGGTTCTACATCACCGAGCCGCGTGACACCAACTGGGTGGCGGCCCCGAATTTCGATCCGGCATCCCCACGCAGCTCGCCTCCTGGAAAGAGAAGGGCCTATCCTGGGGTTCATCGTGGAGCTGACCGGACTCCAGAGTTGTGTTAAAAATTTGATAAGCAAGAAAATGAAGCTTGTCAACATGGTCCAGGTCATGCTCTTCCGCCGGATCCTTCCGTGTCAAAGACGGGCATTCAATATGTGGGAGTTCGACCCGGCCAAGCACCAGACGCTGCGATAGCTTTTCGACACGATGCACAAAGACGTTTGGAAGGTGTTGTTCAAGGCCGTCGAGGTTCCTCCTCCCCTTACGGAGGATCGCGGACTTAGCGCAAAGTGTCCTGCCAATCCGGTAAGCTCTTTATATCTCACAAGATGTTCCTTTCCCCAGTATAATAATTTGAGGGATCTGAGCCTCCATGCCATTTTAACAGGACCGGGTAGCGACAGCGGAGCGGTTCGACTATCCGGCCCCACTGCCCGAAGATCCAGCAAAGGCTCTCTTAACGGAGATGCTGGTTCCAGTGCCCTATGAGGCGCCGGAGAAGAAGGACAAGAAGAAGGCTGCGGGGACCAGGAAAGGTCTCCGGCGCAAGGTTGTATCAGACTCATCGTCCGAAAACACCGAGGCGCACTCCTCCCACGAAAACGAGGAGGAGGAAGAGGAAAGTTCTCCCCCCAACCGGGGGGATAAGAAAAGGAAGGGCACCCCATTCGGGGAGGCCGAAGGGTCCAAGAAGGGAAGGACCCTCCTTCCGGACCACTCCACAATAGCCGCTTACAGCGACGAGGAGTGGTTGCCCAGGGACAATCCCCTGGCGAGGTCGTAAGTATCCGGATACTATAATAGTTCTGGTATGTTTTGTTTTATTGCTTCTTATCAAGCCAAACATGATAATGCAGTCCATCCAAAGCCCACATCGACGAATCCTCTTCGGATGAGTCTTTGGGCCAGTCGGCGATGAACAACGATTCACTCCCGACAGCCACCTCCCCCCGTCCCACGGACGACATCGATGTGTTGTCTCAAAGGGCACCGGACCAAGGGGAGATAATTATGGAGGCACCCCAAGGCGACATCCCAGGTGCCGGGCGCATGGGGGGTAAGACTCCCATGGGTTCTAATGACGGGGGCCACAACAAGTTTGGCCCCCAGCCGGATACTACGCCGAAACCTCCAGTGGTTCCGGATTCTGTAAGGCAAACCCTCGCTAAGGGGGGCGAGCCGTCTATGCCGATGGCCTTTGTCCATCCAGAGGCATCAGACAACTTGCTGGAAGCGCTTCGCGGCGCTTCCATTGACGAAGAGCACCGCACCATCATGAGTGCAGTGGTCGAGAAGGTTCGGTCCGCCAAAAGCGGATTGACCGAAGCCTGTGCCAGCCTCCTAACAGGCTTTGAGGTAAGTAATCAAATTATGAGAAAATATCACAGCATAGATAGTAGCCCCTGATGCTCTGTTTGGTGTTCGCAAAGAAAGGCTGAATAGAGGATCAAATAACAATCACATGAGTCTAATCAGAATATGTCGATGTGAATAAGCAGGCTTCGCTGCTGGCCGCTGCTGCTCGTACTGCGGAGGTCTCCGGACTGAAGCGGGACCTTGAGCAGTCCGAGGAAGAGCTCGGCCTTACCAAGAGGCAGCTCGAAGAGAACAAAGGTAAGTGATACCCCGTCTGTAGATTGATACAGAAAAAAGTGGTTATTAAATCATAGGATCATCATGAATTTTGCTAGGGGCCACGACCGAAGTGGCAGCCCTGAAGAAGGCATTGTCCGAGGCCGAAGACTGAGCGGCCAAGAAGCGCATCGAGCGCGAGAAGAAAGAGGCCCGAGTCGGCGAGGTTCAGCAAGAGGTCCAGGATTTTGTCAAGAAATACGAGTCCTTGGAGCGTTACTCTATGACGCGGGGGTACAAGCTTGCGAAGGCCCTCGAGAACGCACAAAATGCCAAGGCCGAAGCCCAAAAGGCCCTCCAGGAGATTCAGGCGGTCAAGAAGATAGCGGTGGGTAAGGAATTCATTATGCAAAGCAAGCATGTGAAGGAAACTTTCCATTTACTTACCCGAATTCAGAGCTCTCCAGGAGCGTTCGCAGATTTACCAAGCAGCGTATTGGATGCCGCGGAGTTCTACCGGGCCGAGGAAGTGAGCTCGACGGACAAGTTGTTCTGGTCTCAATATACTGGGACCGAACATCCGATGCCCTTGAGCGACCAGCTGAAGCAACTGGTCGAGCTTCAACAGGCGGCCGAATAGGCCATGAAGGGTCTCATAGTCCGGATGTGGCCTGGTGAGCCCCTGCCCGGCAGCCACTTCGGCCTGGTAAAGCGGCTTGTGAATGCGTGCCCACGGTTTGAAGTCATAAAGCGGTCCGTCTGCATTAAATGTGCACGCAGGGCCTTTGCTTGTGCGAAAGTGCACTAGGCGAAGATGGACGCCGAAAAGCTGGTGAAGGAGGGGCCACCGGAGGGCAAGGAGCATCGCCACCCCGAAAAGTATTATGAGAGTGTCCTGAAGGGTGCCCGCCTTGTGGCGGAGGAATGTGCTAAGGATGTAATATTTGAATGAATGTACTCATGTGATCATGTAATATGAAAACGAGTTCATGTGCGCTATATAACGCTTGTCAATTTAAAATATTACCTTCTATGCGGCCGTTTATAAAATATGAGAGTTGGCCAATCGTCGGCTTCTGCCCCCATGTAACTAGTACTCAGGTGTTCGGGATAAATCTTAAACACTCTTTATCCAAAAAAATTGGTCCTTTAAGGAGGTGTTTAGCGCAGCGAACAAGGCAATCGTACTATAAAGCTTTATCACTCTCACTTAGCCATAGAATTCTACCATTTTAAATTTTGGCGAAGCCCCTAGTATTTGGAAGGCCGAACTTGGGGCGCTATATACGCCTAAATCGGACAAGGCCGGTTCCTCGCCCGAAGCGGAAAAAATCTTGAACAGCGACCAGCTCTCGCCGCATCATGATAGTTAGTTTTCGGCTTTCTCTACTGAGGTGCTCGTCCAGAAGAACCGGGACACAATCGCAGCAGTTCTCCCAGTGCTACCTTAGCCGATCTAACGGAACGTAAGGTACCAAAACATGGGAGCCGGGCAAACCCAACTATTGACCCAAGACATGATTCATAGCTGATGCATATAATGCAATAAGTTCGGGGTGCCACACTGTCGAAAGTGTTCGGACTTTTCTTGCCGTGTTATGGGGTACACTGAAGCCCTTGGCGCACTGGACGTACCGGACTTTACGGGTGCAACTTGTCGTAAATAAGCAGACAGGGAAAAGGGATGAAGAAATGCAATAATAAGCTAACGCTGTACATTGTTATTTAAATGATACGTCAAAGCGTATGTATACAAGTAGTGCAATAAGCAAAAATAAGACTATTTGACATGTCCTATCCAAGGGCAAGCTGCGTGTGGGTATGTAAAACAGGTATAGTGATCGTTATCAGAGACCACCTGGGGATTCCCTTGTATGTCAAAGCTTCTTGCTTCCTTGGTGTTCCCTTCCTGTGATGGGTCCGATAATCAGGGTATCAAAGAGGGCCTTCAGAGAATAGGGTCCTGAAAGGAAGAAAATGGTAAAGATATACGGGTCCTGAGGCAGTTGAGTCGCATTGTGGGTCGTACCATAGCCGTGCCTCCGCCTATGCCCATGGTATTTTGAGTGCGTAATTATGTACGCATGGTGAAAATTTCGCCGCTTGAATGGGACTAGGACGGAGGCCGAATTGCTAGGCGAGCTCTGAACATGCCGGGCGATCCTGTTGCAGGGTACTCCGGACTCGCTTGAAGGTGTCCGGGGGCTTTATCGCCGAATTGGCGGTTTTCCTCAGAAGGCTCCTTTGTACTTTTGTAGCGAGGGCCGCTGTGTGCTCCTCCGTACGGAACGAGCGTTCTGTATTTCCATTAACTGTTATAACCCCACGAGGTCCTGGCATTTTGAGCTTGATGTATACATAATGTGGTACCGCATTGAATCTGACGAATGTGGTTCGTCCAAGCAGTGTGTGGTAGCCACTGCAGAAGGGGACGATATCGAAGATCAACTCCTCGCTTCGGAAGTTGTCCAGAGATCCGAAGACCACTTCCAGTGTGATTAAGCCCGTGCAACAGGCCTCTACACCTGGTATGACACCTTTAAAGGTGGTCTTTTTGGGTTTGATCCTCGAGGGGTCGATACCCATTTTGCACACTGTATCCTGATAGAGCAGGTTCAGGCTGCTGTGTAACGCCCCAGGAGCTTTGCGCCAGGTGTCTTCCAGTTATTCGCTGTTGTTGCCTTGTCTTCCGCTTGCGTGTTGCATCTTGCCATGTCATCATCCGCATTGCATCATCATGTTTTAAAAACTTGCATCCGCCCGGGTTCCTCCAGTTCCATCCATTGTCCGTTTTGAGCCCAGCCACACTCGCACGCGCCCGCGGCACCTCCGGAATAGTATTTTATAAGTGGCCGGAAAATGTTCTTAGAAGGGATGAAAGTTGGCGTGCGATGTTGTTTTGTTGTTAGTAGGTCGCCTGCCAAGTTTCATCGCATTCGGAGTCCGTTTGATGCCCCAATGGTTATCTATAGCGGCATTATAGTCGGTCAAATGTCAGACGATTTCGGTCTCCGGAAACGGTTGCCGAGTTGCATTCCCCCTCCCTCTTCTCAGTCCAACCACACACTTGACCTCGTTCGCCTAACCCCTCTTTGCATAGTGCATCGACCCCTTGCCCGTGTCCGAAACTTCCCTGAACCCGAACCGGACTTTCGTTACCGTTGGGTCCGGATCATCCCCAAACATTTATAAAACATCATCGTTTTCTTATTTGGACTATCTAGCCTATTTTTCCTGACCGTCCGATTTTGATCGAAGGGACGAGATAGCCCCTAACCTAACCAACTCGCTAACCCGAGACTGAATCCCTAATTTCTAGGGATCCTCCTAGCTGCCGCCGCCACTCCTCTTGTCTCCTCCACCTTGGGTTCTTCCCCTATTCAAATCCTCCCTCGATTTTTCCAACCGGACCAGCCACCACCGATCCTCTTCCTTGGGGTCCATCCCCTCCCGATCCACCAACCACAACATGCCCTTATCCTTCCTTCGGTCTCCTCCTCCACTCACTTCTCTTTCCCTCTCTCTATTCTCCTTATAGCGATGCCGCCTCCTGGCTCTGCGTCGTGTCTCGTGTGAGAGAACCGACAAGGCTCCAGCATCATGGCCATCCCCACCTCTGCCCGAGCGCCTCCAGGACCCCGTCTGCCCCGCCGCGTCGCGGATCCGGCCACCAGGACCCTCGAGCGCCGCTGCTTCCTTCCTCTTGTTGCTCCCCCCCCCCCCCCCCCCCCCCCCCCCCCCCCCGACTAGCAGCAACCAGGAGCGCGAGCACCTTCTCCCGTGCATGCGTTCCCGAGGAAACGCACGAGGCTATGCCTCCTCGTCCCGCGCCTCTACCTCACCGGAAGTTCGCCGGCCACCCAAACAGGAGCAGCAGTCCGACCCCGTGCCCTATCCCTCGGTCCCTCCTCCCCGTCCTTCCTTCTTCAGCTCTCTCTCTCTCTATCTCAAATCGCTCTCTCTCTCATGAGTTTTCTCTCATCAGCCATGGTGCTCCAAGTTCAAGTTCGCCGCCTCGAGCTCCTGCCTCGACTCCTCGTGCGTGGATCCATTCGCCCTCGCTCCGTTCCCGCGGGATCTGGCATGATCCGGCCGGAAGGATCCCCGCCGCGGCGACCTCCTGCTTCCTGTCGCCATGGCGCCACTGTCATTCTTCTGCAGCGAGGTGCAGAAGCACCGAGTGCACGCCTGCTTCCATGTGTGGGCCTCCTCTTGCCTCGCCTAGGCCCAGCGCCCCGCCGCCTGCCTCTTCCACCAAGTGGGCCTCAGCCCACTAGGTGAGGCCAACCCCAGCGCCCATTGCACTGTTGGCCCAGACAGTTTCGGCCCGAGCCACTGCTTTTTTTCATGGATGAATTTCCTATTTATCCAGTGTTTGGCAGTTTTACATAATAGTCCCCCCTAGATCATGCATTTTATAACTCACAAATGGTGCATCGGTTTAAAATGTTTTATATATGAAAAATGACTAGAATTTCATCTAGTTTCATAATATGCCACTTTCATCCATGTTTGAAATGTTTAAAATGATGTTTTCTTTAATTTTCTTAAATAACATGATTTAATTCATAACTAATTAACCGTAGCTCGGATTTAAATAATCTTTATATATAAATGGGGTAGAAAATTGCCTAGTTTAACATGGTGTACTTGCTTTGCATGTTTAACAACTCTAAAGTTGTGTTTAGGGCAGAACAGTACCAAACCTAAAATATTGCACATGAGGGTTTTCCGCACTTGTTGCTTGTTGTTCCGGCCTCACTTAAACTTGCCTAGATGTGTAGTTTACTTATGCTTCACCCTCTTGCCATGCTAACAAAAATTTAATGTTATTGAGTACTTAAACAGGAGAGAACTAAATAATTGTTGTGGTGTTTCGTCAATATGCAACTCGTTGCATATTGAGCTCCACTTAACTTGTAGTTTTGCTTATGCACTTTGCCATGCCATGCCTCTTTAAACCGGACATGCATCATACTTGGTTGTGCATCATGCCATGTTTATGTGATGGTTGTTTACCATGTTGTTTGCTTATTACCGGTGTTGCTTCTTCGGGTTAGTTCCCTTAACATCGCGTTTGTGAGGATCCGTTCGACTACGTCCGTTTGTCTTCTTCATGGACTCGTTCTTCTTCCTTGCGGGATCTCAGGCAAGATGACCATACCCTCGAAATCACTTCTATCATTGCTTGCTAGTTGTTCGCTCTTTTGCCATGCCGTGATACCTACCACTTTCTATATCATGCCTCCCATATTGCAATGTCAAGCCTCTAACCCACCTTCCCTAGCAAACCGTTGTTTGGCTATGTTACCGCTTTGCTCAGCCCCTCTAATAGCATTGCTAGTTGCAGGTGAAGTTGAAGTTTGTTCCTTGTTGGAACATGGATATTGTTGGGATATCATTACTATATCTTATTTACTTTAATGCATCTATATACTTGGTAAAGGGTGGAAGGCTCGGCCTTATGCCTGGTGTTTTGTTCCACTCTTGCCGCCCTAGTTTCTGTCACACCAGTGTTATGTTCCTTGATTTTGCGTCCCTTACGCGGTTGGGTGTTATGGGAACCCCTTGACAGTTCTCTTTGAATAAAACTCCTCCAGCAAGGCCCAACCTTGGTTTTACATTTTCCTAACAACCTATCACATTCCCTTGGGTTCTGCAGACTCAAGGGTCATCTTTATTTTAACCCCCCCGGGGCAGTGCTTCTCTAAGTGTTGGTCCAAACTAGAGCCACTTGCGGCGCCACCTCAGGGAAACTGGAGGGCTGGTTTTAGCTGTATGTAGTGTTCATCCGGTGTTGTCCTAAGAACGAGATATGTGCAGCTCCTATCGGGATGTCGGTGCATCGGGCGGTCTTGCTGGTCTTGTTTTACCATTGTCGAAATGTCTTGTAATCGGGATTCCGAGACTGGTCGGGTCTTCCCGGGAGAAGGAATATCCTTCGTTGACCGTGAGAGCTTGTGATGGGCTAAGTTGGGACACCCCTGCAGGGTTTTGAACTTTCGAAAGCCGTGCCCGCGGTTATGGGCAGATGGGAATTTGTTAATGTCCGGTTGTAGAGAACTTGACACATAACTTAATTAAAATGAATCAACCGCATGTGTAGCCGTGATGGTCTCTTTCCGGTGGAGTCCGGGAAGTGAACACGGTCTTGTGTTGTGCTTGAACATATGTAGTTTCAGGATCACTTCTTGATCACTTCTATCTTCTCGATCGTGCGTTGCTTCTCTTCTCGCTCTCTTTTTCGTAAGTTAGCCACCATATATGCTTAGTGCTTTGCTGCAACTCCACCTCACTACCCCTTTCTTATCCATAAGCTTAAATAGTCTTGATCATGAGGGTGTGAGATTGCTGAGTCCCCGTGACTCACATATACATCCAAACAGTTGCAGGTGCCGATGATGCCAGTGCAGGTGATGCAACCCAGCTCAAGTGGGAGCTCGATGAAGATCTTGATCATTGTTTTGTTTCGCTTCCTATTGATCAGTAGTGGAGCCCAGTTGGGACGATCGGGGATCTAGCATTTGGGGTTGTCTTCTTTTATTTTTTGGTTCCGTAGTCAGACCTTGATTGTACTTTGGATGATGTATGTTTAACTTGTATTTGTGTGAAGTGGTGATTGTAAGCCAACTCCTTATCCCTTTGTTATTCACTACATGGGATGTGTGAAGATTACCCCTCTTGTGACAAACCTACCATGCGGCTATGCCTCTAAGTCGTGCCCCGACACGTGGGAGATATAGCCGCATTGTGGGTGTTACAAGTTGGTAATTAGAGCCATCCCCGACTTAGGAGCCCCCTTCTTTATCAAATCGCTGACGTTGTTGAGTCTAGAACAAAATGTTTTGAGTTTTAGGATTATATATATCGGAGAGTAGGATTCTTTTTACTCCTCAGTCCCTTCGTCGCTCTGGTGAGGCCTCCTGACATAGAAGTTTTGACTCTTCTCTCCTAAAATTTCACAAATTTTTTTAGGATCACGCGGGTATCTTGTAATCGTTTCGATAGTCTTGTGACGAGAACATTGTTCTTGGTGCCTCCTGATATTTAGGGGTTGTGGCAGTGTCCCGGGGAGTTGAGCTCCAAGGTGTTGTCATCACAAGTTTACCATTGCAGTTCTGGAATACAAGAGTTCGCCGACATCGAATATCTCTTTTATGCGGTTGTTGGTGAGATAACCTCGACGCCACCCAGTACTGGGGCGGGAGTTTGGGAGTATTGCCATAACTCATATAGCGGGTGCTTTTCGATGGTTGAGGTACATGATTTCCAAAGGTTTCTTGGTTATGTGTTGAAGGATGGATACAGCTGGATGTCGGATTTGCTAGTTTGGGTGAGATATTATGCTTCCCCTGTATCGCTAACACCTGATTGCATAACCAGAAAGTTTCGAGATTTTATAAGTGGGAATTCTAGTATCTCGTAGGATATCTTTCCGACAGACACATGATACGATATGGGGTCTATCATATGGTTGTTCCGGCTTATTTTGCAAACCAATCCTTTGTTTTTATTTTGGTTTGTGGTATTCGAGTTGCTTCGAAATCAAATGTGGATTCCATACCTTTCATAAGCGGTGTTCTCATATTTCTATGTGAATACTAATCCTTCTAGATCACTGAGGTTGTCATGTCAACTCTTTTCCAACTGACATGCTTCTCTTCAAGATAATCCTATCATTTTTTTCCAACCGCAAGATCAACTCAAAGTCTTCTCAATGTTATTTGTTTCATCCGTCCCAAGTTACCTTTGTTTTCCCGCCCTCCCACCATTTTTCTTTAAGGAATCAGATGTCTGAATCAAGTATCCTTTTATTGATGGGAAGTATCTCCATTTTCCCATCAATGTTCTTACCTGGTGATTCTCATGAAGATCCTAACAGAGCTTCAAGTTCATCATTCGTTGTTCTCTTATCTTTCCCAGTGTTTTCAATGCAATTTTTCGGTGTTGATCATATCCTTTTCCTTGTTTCAAATATTTTCTCATGCCGGTGCACCTCTTTATCATTCACCTCTTGCTATTCTTGTTATCTGGGGTGCTGAAGATATCTCAGAAAACTCATCTTTTCATTCAAGATCCGTTCAACCTATTTCGAGGTTGTTATCTCATTCAAGCCATTTAATTCGACCGACACAATCTCTATTTTAAATCGTTCAATAGTGTTTCTCTTGAGTGGGCCCTAACCCACAGGTCTTTCCCCAGGATCTTACCCGACTCTTCTAATTTTCCCAGAGCTATTCTCAAATCTTTTAAAGTTTGACATAAGAATGAATTTTCATCAGTCAATTGTCGTCCCCAATATTGCTATCAAATTCTTTTCATCTTTGGCTCAACCTCTCCTATTTTAATCATACCAGAGTGTCTCAACAATTCATGGTGGTGTTTCTCATCGTCATTCTCGGATTTGAAGACTGAAGAAGTGTTTCCTTTAATTCTTGGCCCGTTCTCTCGAAGATTCACGGTTCTAGCATTATGCCATCCTCTCATAATTGTTTTCAATTGTGAGAATTCTTTTCACCATCTGGAGCAATTCAAGAGTCTTTTCAGTTTGATTCTCCGGAGCCCATCATCTCAGAATTATGCATTCCATCTTTCAGCTCTCGTTCTCCAAATCTTACTGGTGCATCGCTCAAATATCCTCTAATCAACTCGGGATATCTTTGTTCTCATGGATCTAAATTCACTCAAGTATCTTCATCTCATTTTCTAATTCTTTCCGGCGAATTATGCCTTTGCTACTTTCAATTCTTACGGTGGTTCATGCAAGATTTCTCTTCCTTCATTATCATATCAATTCATTCATTGTTTCCAAACCCCATCGGTGGATCCATCAAGACCTTCTCAAGTTTGTGCTATAGCTATCTTAATCCTTTCTACGAGAATAAGTAGTATGCCAAATTCTAGCTTGTCATCAATCTAAATTGATGAAGGATAGGCATAATGTAATTCTTATTCTTGTTTCATCGAGTAAATTCAATTCCTTATTCCAGAGGTTCATCAAAATTCATGATTTCTTTTGTTCATCTTTCTTTTCCGGAGTTCCAAGTTTTTTCGGCATTATCTTGTCATGAAGCTCCATCTAAATCATCGCAAGGCTTCACCTTGTGTTTTCAACTTATCTTTCCTTTCATTTGATTATTCTTTTGTTACCGGAGTTCTTCATGGAGGCTCTACATGGTGGTTCATCAAGGATTTAATTCATTCTCGAAGTGTTCTTCAAGATACTTGTTGGAGGAGCTCAATCATTCTTCATCTTGCATTCTGAAGTGAAATTCTTTCTATCTCAACTTTTGAGGTGGTGTTATGTCATTCTTGACAATTTCACTTCGTGTTTCATGATTCGTAAGTTGTCCGGAATGACATATTGTAAACCCATCGTTTTCAATTCGTTTATGAGATCCTTTACAACCCATCAATCTCTTCATTGGAGTTATCTTGGATTATATTTCACCTAAAGCTTTCCATAAGGATTATTGCTATTTATGGTGCTCATAAATGATCCAGGTTCTTCATTTGTCCCCCCGGTGAAATAAGTTTCTTGTCTCCTTGCGGATATCAATCCAATCTTTTGTTTATGTAGTGGCAGAATTTCACCTCATAGTTTTGAGATGTTCTCCATAAGCCCACTACAAGTTTGTTCTTTTCGTTGTTGGTTTTCCAACAACTCCATTATAACCTTATTGGAAGGGTGTTTTCCAAGATCATTTGTGGCAGAAGTTGGCATTTTCTTCTCCATTCTTATTCCAATGATCGGTCTTCCATTCTTTCTCCTGGAGGCTTTGTGATGTTGCTCTTTTAAATCATCATCTCGAATTGCGAGGATTGTGTTCTTTTTGTGCTTATCGTTTCAACCGGAGTGTCGTGTCCTCTTTTCAAGTATCCTCTCATCTTGTCAAGTTCATGTTCAATTCCTCCCACTTACAGTCAGAGTGCTGCCCAAATTATATCAGTTGTACTCCTTCTCTATCTTGTTTAACCGGAGTGTTGTGGACATCACTCCTCTTCTAACCGGAGTCTCATCCAAGTGCTTTAATTTTTCCAAGGTCATATTCTTTACCTTCCATTTCCAACCGGAGTGTTGTCGTAATTGATTCTTTATCAGTCCTTGTACATCTCGTTTCAACCGGATTGCTTACATGTACTTCTTATCCATTGCAACACTTTTTCTTATGTCTTTCAACCTACAAGGTTTTAGTAATGTTCCTTGTTCCTCTTTTCTAAAGGAGTGTTTTCAACTTTGTTCATCTTCCTTGTATTCTTTTCTCGCAATTGTTTAACCTCTCAAGGTTCATTGGTTTCAACCGTTTGTCAAAGAAACAACTTAGTTTTCCCTCTTCTCTTCTTGTTCCGTTTTCCCTCTGGTGCCATCCTAGATCTCGGGACGAGATCCTCTCGTAGTGCTGGAGTGTTGTAACGCCCCGAGTCCTTTGCGCGAGGTGTCTTCCAGTTACTCGCTATTATTGCCTTGTCCTCCGCTTGCGTGTTCCATCTTGCAATGTCATCATCCGCATTGCATCATCATGTTTTAAAAACTTGCATTCGTCCAGATTCATCCTGTTTCGTTCGTTGTCCGTTCTGAGCCCAGCCACACTCGCACGCGCCCGCGGCACCTCCGGAATAGTATTTTATAAGTGGCCAGAAAATGTTCACGGAATGGGATGAAAGTTTGCGTGCGATGTTTTTTTGTTAGTAGGTCGCCTGCCAAGTTTCATCGCATTCAGAGTCCGTTTGACACCCCAACAGTTAATTATAGCGGCATTATAGTCGGTCAAACGTCGGACGTTTTCGGTCTCCGGAAACGGTTGCTGGGTTGCATTCCCCCTCTCTCTTCTTAGTCCAACCACACACTTGACGTCGTTCACCTAACCCCTCTTTGCACAGTGCATCGACCCCTCGCCCATGTCCGAAACTTCCCCGAACCCGAACCGGACTTTCGTTACCGTTGGGTCTGGATCATCCCCAAACATCTATAAAACATCACCGTTTTCTTATTTGGAGCCCTAGCCTATTTTTCCTGACCGTCCGATTTTGATCGGAGGGACATGATAGCCCCTAACCCGAGACTGAATCCCTAATTTCTAGGGATCCTCCTAGCTGTCGCCGCCACTCCTCTTGTGTCCTCCCACCTCGGGTTCTTCCCCTATTCAAATCCTCCCTCGATTTTTCCAACCAGACCAGCCACCACCGATCCTCTTCCTTGGGGTCCATCCCCTCCCGATCTACCAACCATAGCGTGCCCTTATCCTTCCTTCGGTCTCCTCCTCCACTCACGTCTCTTTACCTCTCTTTGTTCTCCTTTTAGCGATGCCGCCTCTTACCTGTGCATCGTGTGCGAGAACCGACAAGGCTCCAGCGCCATGGCCATCCCCACCTCTTCCTGAGCGCCTCCAGGACCCCGTGTGCCCCGCCGTGTCGTGGATCCGGCCACCAGGACCCTCCAGCACCGCTGCTTCCTTCCTCTTGCTACTCGGCCCCCCCTCGACCAGCAGCAACCAGGAGCGCGAGCCCCTTCTCACACGCCCGCGTGCCTGAGGAAACGCACGAGGCTGTGCCTCCTTGTCCTGCGCCTCTGCCGCGCCGGAAGTTCACTGGCCATCCAAACAGGAGCAGCAGGCCGACCCCGCACCCTCTCCCTCGGTCCCTCCTCCCCGTCCTTCCTTCTCCATCTGAGGGAATCCTGGATTAGGGGGTCTCCGAACAACCGGACTATATCCTTTGGCCGGACTGTTGGACTATGAAGACATAAGATTGAAGACTTCGTCCCGTGTCCGAATGGGACTCTACTTGGCGTGGAAGGCAAGCTAGGCAATACGGATATGTATATCTCCTTCTTTGTAACCGACCTTGTGTAACCCTAGCTCCCTCCGGTGTCTATATAAACCGGTGGGTTTTAGTCTGTAGGACAACATACAATCATACCATAGGCTAGCTTCTAGGGTTTAGCCTCTCCGATCTTGTGGTAGATCAACTCTTGTACTAATCATACTATCAAGAATAATCAAGCAGGACGTAGGGTATTACCTCCATCAAGAGGGCCAAAACCTTGGTAAAACGTCGTGTTCCCTGCCTCCTGTTACCATCCGCCTTAGATGCACAGTTCAGGACCCCCTACCCGAGATCCGCCGGTTTTGACACCGACATTGGTGCTTTCATTGAGAGTTCCTCTGTGTCGTCGCCGTTAGGCTTGATGGCTCCTTCGATCATCGACAGCGATGCAATCCAGGGTGAGACTTTTCTCCCCGGACAGATCTTTGTGTTCGGCGGCTTCGCACTGCGGGTCAACTCGCTTGGCCATCTGGAGCAGATCGAGAGTTACGCCCCTGGCCACCAGGGTAGGTTTGGAAGCTTAAACTACACAGCCGATATCCGCGGAGACTTGATCTTCGACGGATTCGAGCCCCTGCCTTGTGCTCAACACGATCACGATGATTATGATTTAGCTCTACCATCAGACAGTGTTCAGGAGATTGCACCGGCAACCGCTCCGACCCTCAATTCGGAACCAGCTGCGCCATCCATGGATGGGTGGATAGACCCCACCACGGAGGCCACACTCTCATCGGCGATCGAGCCGAGTATCGACCTTACCCTTCACGAGAGCCGTTTCGCCGAACTACCGGATTCGTCCCCGGCCACGGACTCTGAACCGCCTGCGCCCGTGCCTATCTAATCCGATTTCGCGCCGATCATGGAGTTTACCTCTGCGGATATCTTTGAGCACTCGCCCTTCGGCGACATACTGAAGTCATTAAGGTCTCTCTCCTTGTCAGGAGAGTCCTGGCCAAACTATGTCTGGTAGGATTCAGATGCAGATGACGAAGAAATTCGCCGCCCACCCACCACCCACTTAGTAGCCACTGTCGACGACTTAACCGACATGCTAGACTTGGACTCCGAAGACATCGACGGTATGGACGATGATGCAGGAGGCGAAGAGGAACCACTGCCCACAGGGCACTGGACAGCCACCTCATCATATGATATATACATGGTGGACACACCCAAAGAAGGCAATGGCGACAAGACAGCGGAGGATGACCCCTGCAGGAAGCAACCCAAGCACCGGCGTCAGCGGCGCCGCTCTAAGTCTCGCCAAAGCAAAAGCGGTGACCCCTGCACTGGAGATAATAGCACTCCGGACAGTGCCAAAGACGACAACAATCCCCTCTAGCAAGATTTAGGGCAGGAGGATGGAGAAGCCAGCCCTCCAGAGAGAGCGGCGGATGGAGAGGCGGAGGATGATAATTACATGCCTACCTCCGAAGATGAGGCAAGCCTCGACGATGACGAATTCATCGTGCCTGAGGATCCTGTCGAACAAGAGCGCTTCAAACGCCGACTTATAGCCACGGCAAATAGCCTTAAGAAAAAGCAACAGCAGCTTCAAGCTGATCAAGATTTCCTAGCTGACAGATGGACTGAAGTCCTTGCGGCCGAGGAATATAAACTCGAACTCCCCTCCAAGAGTTACCCAAAGCATAGGTTGCTACCCCGACTGGAGGAGGAAGCACTCAAACCTACATCTCCAGCATATGATGCGGCTAACCGGCCACCTCGTGGCTGCGACAGAGAGGCATTTCAGCCAAAAACTCAGCCTGCTCCCCGACGCCACTCAAATAAAAATGACAAGGCACGGGGAAACATGCTAGACCTGCGAGATGTATTGGAGGACAAAGCAAAACATGCAAGATCGATCTATGGATCACGAGGGTGCGCCACTATGCGAGACGATAACCGTCACGCCGGATACAGTAAAAGTAAATCCGACCGGGCCGAACACAGTGGGCAAGACTCATTTGAGCTGCGTCGCGATATAGCCCAGTACAGAGGCGCCGCACACCCCCTATGCTTCACAGACGAAGTAATGGATCACCAAATCCCAGAGGGTTTCAAACCCATAAATATCAAATCATACGATGGCACAACAGAACCTGCGGTATGGATCGAGGATTTCCTCCTGCACATCCACATAGCCCGCAGCGATGATGTACACGCCATCAGATACCTCCCACTCAAGCTCAAAGGACCAGCTCGGCATTGGCTCAACAGCTTGCCAGCAGAGTCCATTGGCTGTTGGGAAGATCTGGAAGCCACATTCCTCGATAACTTCCAGGGCACTTATGTGCGACCGCCAGATGCCGATGACTTGAGCCACATAATTCAGCAGCCAGAGGAATCGGCCAGGCAATTCTGCACACGGTTCCTAACAAAGAAGAATCAAATGGTCGACTATCCTGATGTAGAGGCCCTAGCAGCTTTTAAGCATAACATCCACAACGAGTGGCTCGCCCCGCACCTTGGCCAGGAAAAGCCGAAATCTATGGCAGCCCTCACGACACTCATGACCCACTTTTGTGCGGGAGAAGACAGTTGGTTGGCTCGTAGCAATAACATATCAAAGAACCATGGTACTTCGGATACCAAGGATGGCAATGGCAGGTCACGTCGCAACAAACACAAGCGCCGCATTAATAGCGACAATACAGAGGATACGACAGTCAATGCCGGATTCAAAGGCTCTAAACCCGGTCAGCGGAAAAATCCATTTAAAAGAAGCACTCCGGCCCCGTCCAGTTTGGACCGTATACTGGATCGCTCGTGTCAAATACACGACACCCCCGACAAGCAAGCCAACCACACCAACAGGGATTGTTGGGTGTTTAAGTAGGCCAGCAAGTTAAATGCCGAAAACAAAGATAAGGGGTCGCATAGCAATGACGACGAGGAGCCCCGGCGGCTGAACAACGAAGGACGGAAGAGGTCCCCCCACAAGTGCGGACGGTGAACATGATATACGCAACCCACATCCCCAAGAGGGAGCGGAAGCGTGCGCTAAGGGACGTATATGCATTGGAGCCAGTCGCCCCACAGTTCAACCCATGGTCCTCTTGCCCGATCACCTTCGATCGCAGGGACCACCCCACTAGTATTCGTCATGGAGGATTTGCCGCACTGGTCCTAGACCCAATCATTGACGGATTTCACCTCACTCGAGTCCTTATGGATGGCGGCAGCAGCCTGAGCCTGCTTTATCAGGACACAGTGCGCAAAATGGGTATAGACCCCTCAAGGATCAAACCCACAAAAACGACCTTCAAAGGCGTCATACCAGGTGTAGAGGCACATTGCACAGGCTCAGTGACACTGGAAGTGGTCTTCGGATCCCAGGATAACTTCCTAAGCGAGGAGTTAATCTTCGATATAGTCCCGTTCCGCAGTTGCTATCCCCGGATAACTTCCGAAGCGAGGAGTTAATCTTCGATATAGATTCAATGCGGTACCGCATTATGCATACCTCAAGATCAAGATGCCAGGACCTCGGGGGGTCATCACAGTTAATGGAAACACAGAGCGCTCTCTCCGCACGGAGGAGCACACTGTGGCCCTCGCAGCAGAAGCGCAAAGCAGCCTCTTAAGGCAATCCACTAGTTCGGCGAATAAGGACCTGAACACCTTCAAGCGCGCCCGGAGTAATCGGCAGCAAGACCGCCTGGCACGTTCCGAGCTCGCATAGCAATGCGGGCCCCACCCCAGTACCAGCCAAACGGTGAAATCCGTGCCACGCGTACATAATTACGCATTGAAAATACCATGGGCACGGGTGGGGAGGGGGGCACGACTACGTCACACCCCAAGACACGGCTCAACCGCACTAGGGGCTTCCCGCTTTGTTATTTTTCTCTCTTTCAGGACCTTAATCTCTGGAAACCCTGTCTGACAGTAAGATTGCCGAACACATGATGCAGCAACCAAGGAGGCAGAATGCTACGCCGCACCATGGAACTCCCAGGTGGTCTCTGACAACAAGAGAAATACTCGCTCTAAATATCATTCCTCAACTTGCCCTTGGAGGGGACATGTCAAATAGTCCTACTTTTTGATTACCACACCACTTGTATCATTATGCTTTAATGCACCTTTTTGAATAAACAATGCATAGCACTAGACTATTATCGCATTCTTTATTCTTCTTTTTTATGTATACATATGTTCATTCATGACATCCAGCACACGTACACTCTGGTACGGCCAATACGCTAGGGGCTTAAGCATACCCCATAATACGGCGTGAGAAGTCGGAACACTTTAGACAGTGCGGCACCCCGAACTTATAGCATTATATGCATCAGCTGCGAATCATGTCTTGGGTCAATAGTTGGGTTTGCCCGGCTCCCATGTTTTGGTACCTTACGTTCCGCTATATCGGCTAAGGTAGCACTGGGAGAACTACAGCAATTGTGCCCCGGTTCTGCTGGGCTAAGCACCTTAGTAGAGCAAGCTAAAACTGACTGTCATGATAAGGCGAGAGACTGGTCGTTGTTCGAGAGGTTTCAAGTCCCTAAAGACTTATGCCGCATAGAGTGAGGAGTCGGCCCTGTCCGGCTTAAGGCGTGTATTGCGCCCCGAATTCGGCCTTTCGAATACTAGGGGCTTCGCCGAAATTTAAAATTATAGAATTCTATGGCTAAGTGAGAGTGATAAAGCATTATAGTCCGATTGCCTTGTTTGTCGCGCTGAGCACCTCCCTCGAAGGACCCCAAAATGGGAACAAGAGTGCTCAGGTTTATCCCGAACACCCCAGCACTCGTGGCATGGGGGCAGAAGCCGCCGACTAGCCATCTCTCAGATTTGATAAACAGAAGGTAATATTTTAAATTCAAACAAGCGTTTCATAGCGCATATGAACAAGATTTCATACCACAAGATCACACGAGCAAGTTCATTCAAATATTACATCTTTCACACACTCGTCCGCTACAAGACGGGCACCCTTCAGGACACCCTCATAATACATCTCGGGGCGGCGATGCTCCTTGCCCTGCGGCGGCCCCTCCTTCACCAGCTTCTTGGCGTCCATCTTGGCCCAGTGCACCTTCGCACGGGCAAAAGCCCGGCGTGCACCCTCGATGCAGACGGACCGCTTGATGACTTCCAGCCTGGGCAGGCATCCACAAGCCGCCTCACCAGGCCGAAGTAGCTGTTGGGAAGGGCGTCGCCAGGCCACATCCAGACTATAAAGCCCTTCATGGCCTGTTCGGCCGCCTTGTGCAGCTCGACCAGTTGCTTCAGCTGGTCGCTCATAGGCATCAGGTGTTCGGTCCCAGTATACTGAGACCAGAACAGCTTCTCCGTCGAGCATCCCTCCTCGGCCTGGTAAAACTTTGCGGCATCTGACACGCTGCGGGGCAAATCTACGAATGCTCCTAGAGAGCTCCGGACTCAGGTAAGTAACAAGTAATTTACTTTCACATGCTTGCTTTGCATATTGAATGCCTTACCCGCCGCTATCTTCCTCATCGCCTCAATCTCCTGGAGGGCCTTTTGGGCTTCAGCCTTGGCATTCTTTGCGCTCTCAAGGGCCGCAGCAAGCTCAGACTCTCGCGTCTTCGAGTCAAGCTCCAACGCCTCGTGCTTCGTCACGAGAGCTTGGAGCTCTTGCTGCACCTCGCCCACCCGTGCCTCTTGCTTTTCCCGCTCGGTGCGCTCCTGGGCCGCTTTATTTTCGGCC
The DNA here is from genome assembly GCF_018294505.1 of Triticum aestivum. Taxonomy (NCBI): domain Eukaryota; kingdom Viridiplantae; phylum Streptophyta; class Magnoliopsida; order Poales; family Poaceae; genus Triticum; species Triticum aestivum. The sequence goes on from NC_057809.1 coordinate 435,760,577, forward strand.
TCGGACAGCGCTTGCTTCAGGGTCGCCACTTCGGTCGTGGCCCCTGGCAAATTCATAATGATCCTGTCATTTTGCAATCGCATCTTTTCTTCTATATATATATATATATATATGACAAGGTATTACTTACCTTTGTTCTCCTCAAGCTGCCTCTTCGCAAGGTCGAGCTCTTTCTCGGACCCCTCGAGGTCCTGCTTCAGTGCGGCGACCTCCGCAGTCAGTGCGGCAGAGGCCAGCAGCAAAGCCTGCATATGCATATAGACATACTTATATTAGACTCCTACAGATATTATTTGATCCTCTATTTGGCTTTTCTTTGTGAACACCAAATAGAGCATCAGGGGCTACTGTCTATGCGGTAATATTTTCCCTATATTTTAAATAATTACCTCAAATCCTGTTAGAAGGTTGGCACAAGCTTCAGTCAGTCTGCTCTTGGCGGACTGAACCTTCTTGATCACCGCACTCATAATAGTGCGGTGCTCTTCGTCGATGGAAGGGCCGCGAAGCGCTCCCAGCAAGTTCTCCGGTGCCTCTGGATGGACAGAGGTCACCGGCATGGGCGTCTTACCCCTTTTGGAAGGGGGCCGCCTGCCCGGGTCCGGAACCATTGGAGGTTCCAGCGCGGTGTTCGGCTGTGAGCCGAACTTGGAGCCCCCGGGAGCCTTGCTCCCTTTGCTCCTATAGTCCGGAAGGTCGCCTTGAGGCGCCTTCGGGACTGTCTCCCCCAGGCTCGGTGCCCCTTGAGACAATACCTCTGCATTGTCCGTAGGGCAAGGGGAGGAGGCGGTCGGAAGTGGATCGCTATCCAAATCCGACGAATCCAAGGAGCCGTCCGACGAAGATACGTCGATACGGGCTTGGGGCGGTCTGCATAATCATATTCGGCGTTAGGAGAAGCAGTGTGATAAAGGTATGCTATGAGTTACTCTGGTATCCGAAGGCTTACGACTTTGCCAGGGGCTTGGCCATGAGCAGCCACTCGTCCTCGCCTTCGGCAGCGGTGGTGGAGCAGTCCGGAAGAAGAGTCCTTCCCTTCTTGGACCCTTCGGCCTCCCTGGTCGGGGTGGCCTTCCTTTTCTTGTCTCCCCCAGCTGGAGGGGGAGCATCTTCATCTTCCTCCTCGTCTTTATGGGAGGAGTGCATCATGGAGTTATTGTACGATGCGTCCGATACCACCTGGCGCCGAGAACTCTTTCGGGTTCCCTTGGCCTTCTTCTTGGTCTTCTCTAGCACCTTATAAGGAGCCGGAGTCAGCATCTCCGTCAGGAGAGCGTCCGCGGTGTCTTCGAGCAGGGGGCTGGAAAGTTAATCTGCTCCGATGCCTCCACCCAGTCCTGTTAAAGGCATGGGAGCTCAGACCCCGCACATGGTTAAGCTATCGGAAATAAATATCCTACCAGATGTACATAACTTACTGGATTCGCAGGGCGCTTTGCCCTTAGCCCGCGGTCCTCTGTGAGAGAGGGAGGGACCTCGGCACCCTTGAACAGCACCGTCCAGACGTCTTTGTGCGTCGTGTCGAAGAGCTCGCTTAGAGTCTGGTGCCGGGCCGGGTCGAACTCCCATAAGTTGAAATCCCGTTGTTGACACGGGAGGATTCGGCGGAAGAGCATGACCTAGACTATGTTGACAAGCTTAAGTTTCTTGCTTGTCATGTTCCGGATACACTTCTGGAGTCCGTCCAGCTCCACCGATGAACCCCAGGACAGTCCCTTCTTCTTCCAGGAAGTGAGTCGCGTGTGCATTCCGGATTGAAACTCGAGGGCCGCCACCCAGTTGGTGTCGCACGGCTCGGTGATGTAAAACCACCCCGATTGTCACCCCTTTACGGTCTCCACGAAGGAGCCCTCAAGCCATGCAATGTTGGGCATTTTGCCCACCATGGCTCCGCCGCATTCCGCCTGTTGGCCGCCCACAACCTTCGGCTTGATATTGAAGGTCTTCAGCCATAGGCCGAAGTGGGGCCGGATGCGGAGGAAAGCCTCGCACACGACGATGAACGCCGAGATGTTGCGGATGAAATTCGGGGCCAGATCATGAAAGTCCAGCCCGTAGTAGAACATGAGGCCACGGACGAATGGATGGAGGGGAAACCCCAATCCGCGGACGAAGTGGGGGAGGAAAACCACCCTTTCGTGAGGTTCCGAGGTAGGGACAACCTGCCCCGCGGCTGGCAGCCGGTGCGCGATGTCCGCGGCTAAGTATCCGGCTGCACGCAACTTTTTGATGTGCCCCTCTGTGACGGAGGAGGCCATCCACTTGCCTCCTGCTCTGGACATGTTTTTGAGAGAGTTGAGAAGGAGGATGCGGACTTGGGCGCTGGAGCTCGAGTGCACAAGAATGGATGAGCAAGGAGGAAGAAGGCGTGGGTAGAAAAAGGTGAGATCTTATCCCTTAATAAGGGCGGACTAAACTATGCGTCCCCACTAGCCTGGTAAAACTCGCTTATCCACCAAGCGCCATAATTGATGGCACGGTTGGGTTACCCACGTCCGTATTGATGAGAATCCCGTAATAAGGGGAACACAATCTCTACTTTGACAAGACGTGTCAAGAAACCGCCTCATGTTATGTGCGTGGCTGGTTAAGGAAAAACGGTTCAAATAATTACCGGGCCATGGCGTGATGTCATGCTGCCAAAACGTGTCAGCAGATTAGATTTGTGGAAATATTATTCTCTCTACGGTGGTATGTGGAACTTATTTTGCAGGGTCGGACACTATCCTTGTATTCAAACTCTTCTGTGGTGTATTCGGAGGAGGAACCCGCCTTGCAATGCCGAAGACAACATTGCGCGCCGGAATCATCGTCATTGAAGCCTGGTTCAGGGGCTACTGAGGGAGTCCTCGATTAGGGGGTCTCCGGACAGCCGGACTATATCCTTTGGCCGGACAGTTGGACTATGAAGACATAAGATTGAAGACTACGTCCCGTGTCCGGATGGGACTCTACTTGGCGTCGAAGGCAAGCTAGGCAATACGGATATGTATATCTCCTCCTTTGTAACCGACCTTGTGTAACCCTAGCCCCCTCCGGTGTCTATATAAACCGGAGGGTTTTAGTCCGTAGGACAATATACAATCAAACCATAGGCTAGCTTCTAGGGTTTAGCCTCTCCGATCTCGTGGTAGATCAACTCTTGTACTACTCATATTAGCAAGAATAATCAAGCAGGACGTAGGGTCTTACCTCCATCAAGAGGGCCCGAACCTGGGCAAAACATCGCGTCCCCTGCCTCCTGTTACCATCCACCTTAGACGCATAGTTCGGGACCCCCTACCCAAGATCCGCCGGTTTTGACACCGACACCAGCTCTCTCTCTCTCACATCTCTCTCTCTCTCTCGTGCTCTTGCCTCGACTACTCGTGCGTGGATCCATTCGCCCTCGCTCCGTTCCCGCGGGATCTGGCGTGATCCGGCCAGAAGGAGCCCCACCGCGGCGACCTCCTGCTTCTTGTTGCCATGGCGCCGTTGTCGTTCTTCTGCGGCAAGGTGCAGCAGCGCTGCACGCACCGAGCACATGCCCTCTTCTATGTGTGGGCCTCCTCTTGCCTCGCCTAGGCCCAGCGCCCCGCCGTCTACCTCTTCCACCAAGTAGGCCTCAGCCCACTAGGTGAGGCCAACCCCAGCGCCCACCACACTGTTGGCCCAGACAGTTTCGGCCCAAGCCACTTGTTTTTCCATGGACGAATTTCCTATTTATCCAGTGTTTGGTAGCTTTACAGAATAGTCCCCCCTAGATCATGCATTTTATAACTCACAAATGGTGCATCGGTTTAAAATGTTTTATATATGAAAAATGACTAGAATTTCATCTAGTTTCATAATATGCCACTTTCATCCATGTTTGAAATGTTTAAAATCACTACAAAAAATACACTTCTGTGATGATACGTGTTTGTCACAGTAGGTCGCTTTTTTTGTTATGCATGTACATCCATGACAAATTTATGACAGAATCAAGATAGTCATACCTGTGTTGTCGTAGAAGTGTTCCATGACATTACCAAAATTATCATCACGGAAGTGTCCACTTCCATGACAATAAATCACGCGTCACAGAAGTGCTTTCGTCAAGGGTGACCGACACGTGGCATCCACCGTAACGGAACGCCGTTAAGCTATCGGGTCGGGTTTTGGATCCGATAACCCATTAACAGCCCCGACCAATGGGGATTTTCCACGTGTAAAATCATCATTGGCTAGAGGAAACACGTGTTGGCTCATCGTTGGGACAGATGTCATCCACTCACTGGACAGAAGGCGCCTATGATATGTCGACACATGGCACGGCCCAACAGTGGCCCATTCCTGTGAAAAGGCCGGCCCATTTGACTTGGTCAAAAGCTGGCGGGCCGGCCCATGGAAAGCATGTTAACGGCCTGTTCTCATATAGCCCATTTACAACCCGCTAACCCAAGGCCCGTTACGCCCTATTCGAATTAGGCCCAGTAGCATCATCTGGGCCGTCCAATATGATTCCAGCCCGTTTTCATTTCTGGCCCATGTATATCCCATGACGTCTTTCGGCCCATATGAGGCCCTTTGTAACTCTTGGCCCATTAGCGGCCCATGCTGAAACTGGCCCGTAATGAACAGTGTATCACTTTACACCCATTAACGGCACGTGGTGAAACTGGCCCGTAATGAACAGTGTATCACTTTATACCCATTAACGACCCGTTATTCCGTTGGGCCGTCTCCAGCCCATGTTATCTTTCGGCCTTCTCAGAGCCCATTTATTCTTGGGCTCATTTCCAGCATTCTTTTACTTACGGCCCGTTATTGTCATTTTCTGCTTGGGCCAAATTCAGCTCGTGGTTACAGTCGGCCTGTTTGTGGTCCGTTAATACATTGGGTCGTTTTCATAGCACCATTAAATACGTCCTATTAACGATGGCCAGTTATGGTCGGCCCATGAACGGATGATTCCAACTCTAGCCCATTTACGGCCAGAATGCGGTCTGTTTGGCCCATGTTTGGCCAATCGATCATATGGCCCGTATAAGGCCCATTGATGATACGGCCCGTAGAAGGCCCATTGATTATATGGCCCGTAGAAGGCCCATTGTTTCTACGGCCCGTAGAAGGCCCACTGTTTCTACGGCCCGTAGAAGGCCCATTGTTTCTACGGCCCGTAGAAGGCCCACTGTTTCTACGGCCCGTAGGAGGCCCAGTGTCACTACAGTAAATATTAGCCCATGGTTATTGTGGCCTAGTTTTAAAAAATAGGTTATTGCAGCCACTAGCAAACCGCAGAAAAAGAACTTCACTGACTACAAGCAAACAAATAAACAAGATAACAAGGAAATAAATAACCAAGCAACTTACACTAGGCTATCACGGCTATTACACATATTACATCCAATGGGCATCAAAGTTCGCCACCAGTGCAAATATAGGGAACACAGCAGCATATAAACGCCACAGCAAAACAAGTCCAGAACTGAAACCACTTTAGAAGAGCTCAAGAAACAATATCCTGGGTACCCATAATGCTGGTAAGATGCTTAGCAAGCTTATTAAGTTTCTCTTGTTTGGTGCTTAAGTCCTCCAGTGCTTGTTGTTGCACCAGAAAGTATGCATCTGAATTCTGCAGGGACTTCCTCAGTCCTTCGGCTTCCTGTCGTATAATATCTGATCCATGTATTTCAACTTGAAGTTGAGACTCAAGAAGCCGAACTGATTCAGGCAATGAGTTCGAAGAGCTGGTGCCAGCAGTGGTAGCCAGTAACTCGAACACTACATCAAGACAGGACTTTGGGCTTGTCTCAGTGTCTTCAATATAGTTTTTATCAGCTTTCTTGGAGACCAACAGGGATGTCTCACTATCTTGAACCTTATCTGCATTACTTCCTTTACAATTGCATAACAGAGTACTCTTCTCCAATATTTTATCCGCGTTCTAAAAGAGAAGCAAACAAACACATCTCATGTTTACAATGTAGTATATGAAACTCATTTTGGTAAACCAGTTCAGTAGTAAGGTGGACAGGATAACAACATGAAACAAACATATATCTATGTAGTATGGTCACTGTATGGTCTATATCATTCTAGTTTATGTTGCCAAATCAAGATAGATACAGTTCGAATCATATCTATTTAAGACAAAGCAGCATAGACAGAATATAAGTGTGAGAAACTACACAGTAATAACAATACTTGTAATGTGCATGGCATGAGAACATAACTGTTTATTCAATTGAAACTGAAATCAACATAGAGCAAGTTACAACAGCAAATAGCCAAACACGTTGAAGAAACAGGTTTAAAACATACCTATTGCGCCATTGGAGTTTCAATTGCATCCTTCAAATTTGAAATTAGTTGGTATCAGTAAATACAGTGATGCAAGAGCAAAGTAGTATGAACCATAGCTATGGAACCTGACCTGAGAACAATTCTTCTTCTGCTTTAAGCGTTGACTTCGGGTTCGAACTGGTGGTCCTCGTGATTTGGGCACTACAGTTGCCTTACTAACTGCTCGTGTTTGGGTGCTTTGTGGTGGAGACGGTGTTGTGTCAACGGGAACTGGGTGTCTATCTGCTGGGGTTGGGGTTAGAAGGGGTGTAGCTGGTTCTCTGTCCAACTTGGTAGGGGTACAATCTTCATGAGTGTGGGTTATGTGTGGTGGGGATTGTTCTTGGGCAAGTACAACCGTGGTTCTATCTACATCAACAGGTAGCACGATCTTTTCTGAAGACCGTGTTTTTACTCCCACAGATACTGCCATCACTCCTTCCAATTGAAATGGCTGATAAACAAGAAAAGTAATTGAATGTACAGACATTGTAAGATAGACTGGTGCAATGGATAGTAGGGAAGAAAACAGGGCATGAAATAATTCACATTTATGTTGTCTAAGCAAACAGAATAGAAGGACATAATTTCACATATATGATGGCTAATTAAACAGGATAGCATGACACAATTTCACATGTATGATGGCTAACTAAACAGGATAGAATGACAAACTTCAAAATATGATGACTATGTAAACAGGATGAAATGATATAACTATACGATGTGTCTATTAAAGTGGTTGGCATGCCATAAATCACAAACATGCCGTCGAAGGAAACATGATGGCATGATATAATTCACGGATAGAATGACATAATTTAAATATGATGACTATGTAAACAGGATGAGATGATACAACTATATTATATATTTAGAAAATGGGTTGGCATGCCATAATTCAGATACATGCTGTCTATGTAAACATCATGGCATGACGTAATTCAAATATATCATTTATATACTAAGGAAGTGACCAGAGGGCAATCACATATATGATGTGTCAACTAAGGAGATGGCATTCAATATTGTGTATATGATGTAAAAACTAAGCATTGCAATACAACATATGCATTATATGAGTAATATAACCCTGCCAAGTTTGAGCATACCCCTCAGGGGGATAATAGGACTGGTCATCTGCCTCTAAATCCTCCTCTGAAGAGCTATCTGTAACCAGCAAGATATCTGCTTCAGCAGGTAGCATTGTGTGCTCTGAAGACCTTGTTTTCACTCCAGATTTCTCCATCACCAATTCAAATGGCTTATGCACAGGAAGAGCAGTTGAATATACAAACATTGTCGACAAAAGCAATGAGAAATACAAAAAAAGGACGGCATGATATAATTCACATATATGATGCTTGCCTAAACAGCATGGCATTGCATAATTCACATACATAATGCCTTGCAACAAGATAACATTGCATAATTCACATATATAATGTCTTGCAACAAGATGGCATTGCATAATTCACATTTATGGTATTTAGACAGTAAACAGGTGGCATTCACACAAAGCATGTCTAAACTAAGCAAATGACATAGCAATGCAAGATACCATACGCACGATATGAGCAACATAACCCTGCCAAGTTAGGGCATGCACCTCAGGGGGGGGGGATATGACTGGTCATCTGTCTCTGAATCCTCCTCTGAGGAGCTATCGGTTACCAGTAAGACATGCGCTTCGTCAGATAGCATTGTCTGCTCTGAAGACCTTGTTTCCACTTCAAATTTTTCCATGATCGTGCCAAATGGCTGATGCACAGGAAGAGTAATTGAATGTACTAAAATTGTTGAAAAAATTAACACGTAATAAAAAAATGATGGCATGATATAATTCACATATAAGATGACTAGCTAACCAGGGTGTCATTGCAAAACTCACATATATGATGCCTGGCTAGACAAGATGGCATTGCATGATTCACATATATGATAAAGAAACTAAAAGATGGCATTGACACAAAGCATGTCTAAACTAAGCAGATGACATCTTTAATGTATACAGTAATCAATGCAAGGCACCATATGCATGATATTACCAACATCAGCATGCCAAGTTAGAGCAAAGACTTCATGGGGTAAATAGGAGTGATCTTCTCCTTCTGAATCCCCCTCATAACAGTTATCTTCCTCTTGATTACGATCCGAAATGGGAAGGGGGTCTGCCTTTGCGCCCACCATGGAACGACGTCTGCATGAAATTTTATTGCCACACAAGGCTCGTCTCTTTTTGCTCTACATGATCAGTTCCATTGTGTACAATAACTGGCATGCATAGGGATAAAACATAGTGAGATTATGTAAGGAGTGCATGCACAAATCCAGAGTGATGGTAGCAAACTGTGGATAGACCCAAAACCAATGATAGCAGGCAAATAATAGCTTTAGTTAAAAAATACAGATAATGGCTCCTTTAATGTTTGTTTGCACCCAACATGAAACTCATAGTAGACACCGGAGATTAACCAAATAGTAGACAGATAGTACTGATTGCTGCCCCAATATGTACCCCACAACCATTTAAAAACTCAAGTTTCAGCATCAGTTTGGACCTGAGTCAGAGTCTAATAGGTGAACATGACGATAATGTAGCATGTCATCATATTAAGCGACACATAACGTAAGCAGACACGGAAGAGTGCGACCTCTCTTGCGCACCTGTGTAGTCCTCAAGGTCATCTGCTCAGTTGATGATGGTAATGAAGTTGTCGTGGCTGCCGGCGGCGGGGAAGAAGATCTGAGGAGGCGAAAGACAGTCTGGAGAGCGGATCCCTGCTGTGGTGAACCCTTCCATCATTGGAGCAGCTGAGCTGGGGTGGAACACAGCGCCGCAGGAGCAAGACAAACCACACAAGGTTTTATTTGACACATATCTGCAATAGAAGTAATTGAGTAAGGGCTTGTTTGAATTTGAGGATTCTAACAATGAAGGGATAGGAAATAGACAGGAATAGGATAGGAATGCACGTGCAAAGCAGAGAATTTAAAAACACAGGATTTCTGCCAATCTGGGTGTTTGATTCCCAACAATTGGAAGATCACAGGATGCAAAAAAGCATGGTGAGATTAAGTCAAACCACAAGAAAATGTATGGTTATAATGCTATTATGCTACTATCTCTTAGTCTTGTGCTTGATGAATAGGAATATGAAAAGTAGGAGAAGTGGAAATTAGAATTCCTACGGTTTTTCTTTCAAGGAGACACTAAAGGAAAAAATCCTACAGTTTTCCTTTGCTCCATTCCTTTGCACCAAATTCATGAAAAGTAGTACCATAGGAAACTTTCTAATTCCGATGTTTTTCATTCACTTTTCCTTTCAAGCACTAGTGATTCTAGTAGGCAGGCTTGAGCAAGGAAAATCCTACACTAAAAAAATGTTTTTGTGCTACTTCTATTACTTTGGACCCAGGCCACTGCCATACTAGCTCAAGTCCCAGGCCCATCGACAAATGCACAGCTCAAACGCGTAGAGATAAATAATGATGGCATTCAAGAGAGTCCATCACGGATAGCTAAGTTGCCTGGTACCTCACTGCTTGTCATATAGTAGGATAAAATAATCATATTTCCCGTTACTACGAGTGCTCAGTGGACAATATATATATAACATGTAGAGTAAAAAAGAGATGCAACAAGTGTACAACCTCTTTGGCGAAGCCATGTCGATCTCAGCATGATTGGGTTGGCCGGTGAGGATGCTCCGGCTGACTAGGCTGTCGGAGGAGGGGAAGAAGATCTTAGGCATCTGGAGATGGAGCCCGAGGTACTGCTCCGCTGTGATGGAGGGTTTCGTCGTTGGAGCAGCTCCAGTGAGTTGTACAACGCCGAGGCTGAAGCAGGACAAGAGAGACAACGAACAACGTTAACCTGAGTGGAATTCTAATAGCATCTCCAATACATGACGTAAAATACATAAACACAAAGTGCTAGATGTAAAATACATCAGCCGCTCATCTCTGAACTTAACTGTCGAAACTGAATTTAACTGTCAAAACTGAACTTAACTGTCAAAACTGAACTTAATTGTCGAAACTGAATTTTGCTGTCGAAACTGAATTTTGCTGTCGAAACTGAACGCACTAGCAAGGTGAGGCTACACGTCGGTCGACTGACTTTTTCATCTTTGGTCAGTCAATTTTGCAGCCGTTGGATACGAAATCAAGGGCCTTCGGTTCATCTTCAACCTCCACCCCCCTAAGGCAGCCAAACAGCAGCCCCCCGCCGCCCGCGGCCAGCGGTGCGCCGCCCTGCCCGCCCCAAAAACACTCCCCACCGCC
>NC_057809.1:435771350-435776737 GCF_018294505.1 Triticum aestivum
CAACGCCCCGCCACCGCCGGCGACCACCGCCCCCATCCTGAACCCTAAGATAGATAGTGGGGTACCTCTCCGGCGAGCCCCCCTCCCCGTTGCGGCTGGTTCTTCCTTCACCCCGGCGGCATCGGAGTGAAGTGTAGCTAAATCGGAGCAGCATCGCAAGCAAGAGCAAGAGCGAGAGCAGCAGCGCGAGCAAGAGCAATAGCAAGAGCAGACCAGGCAGGGGACCGAGAGCAAGAGCAGAGCAGCAGCGCGAGCGAGAGCTAAAGCAGTAGCAGGTCCTACTGATGTGGACGTCGCCGCCGAGGGAGCGACGCCGTGGAGGAAGTGGCCGGCGAGGCCACCGTGGATGGAGCCCCGCCGTGTCGGCTCGGGACCGAGCGCCGGCAGCACCGTGAGATCGAATCAAGAAGAAAATGTGGCGATTAGTGTACAACCTCTTTGGTGGCACCGATTAGGCCGTAGCTTCATCCGAGGAAATGGTGATGATGATGCTCTTCCGGTGGTGCAGGTGAAGACGACGGTGTGGGAGTGGAGGTGGCGCGAAAGACGAGGGGAATGTCGGGGCAGCTCCTTGGAGGTGGAGGACGGTGTGGCTGAACCGGCGGGACGATGAGATCGACGACGGATCCTCATCCGGTACGGTGGATGAGGGACGTCGAGCTGTTGATGTGGACGACGTTGTCGGGGAAGAGGCTCTGGCTGGGTGGCGGACGAAGCAGGGTGTGGGGTTTCGTCGCGGGTTTTCGCGGCCTCGGTGCACGAATGGGTGGGCGGATGGGATGGTAGTGGGGAACCATGGCTTAGAGACACGCTTGTCCGAAATGTGGTGTAAGTTACAAAAGTACCCCCACCGATTTGAGCCGGTTCTTTCGGTTCAGGCGTACCACGGGCATTTCGCGTGTCGGGATTTCATAGGAGGTGGGAGTTTTTGCGCGCGTTGTAATTTCGGAATAGCAAGGCACGGGTTGAGATGGAGTGAGTTGTCGGAGCATAACGAGACAAAGATATATCTTAAATATTTTGGGCTAACAAGGCGCGGGTTGAAGAGGTGGGAGTTTCCCAGCACGATAGACAGAGACGCTAGCTTGAATTTTTGGCATAACAAGGCGCGGCTTGAAATTTCGGAAGAACAAGCTTAACGTGTACCCCAAAAAAAGATAATTTGCACCTCAACACACACAACACACACACAAACACCATTTAGACTAGAGTAAGGTACACGTGCATTGCACGCATGAGATTTGGCAACCAAATTATGAATAAATACCACATTATAGCATGCATGATTTGAGTCATATATGCATGATGTAGATGTTCGTTTAATTCTTATAGTTCATTTCATTCAAAATCATCTAGTTTTTATAAGAAAGCTAATCTATTTTAAGATTCATGGAATTGTGCGTCGTAAGACATAAAGTAAAAACAAATAATGGCAAATCATGTAGAAAAACATTTGGGTAATTCTGATACGAAAGATTCTAGAACAAATAAAAAGTGCTTATGTTTTGATGTTTGTGCATTATGCTTAATTTCAACCATGGAGTCTTCTAGATTATACATGTGGCGAAATTTGGTGGAATCTAGATGATATCCAACGGCCAGTAGTGCTCAAATTTGCCATCTTTGGACCATCGGATTCGCCTCATCCAACGACCATCTTTCAAAGTTAAAGTTACCCGCACACAATATAAAAAATATATATAATATAATATATATAGGGGTATAGATATAGATATGTGATGCAAAAGCCGCCCATCATCTCCAATTAGAATAGTGTGTCCATGCACGGATGCGACATGGCCAAAGAATGTCTGCCATCGGTATCTCAAATTCAAATCAGTCTGACCTTGTTCAATGTGTATACATTACAACATGCTCGTTTCCAAACCACACCGCGCAGATCTCTGTTATATTCATGCATGCATGGGTTTCAAACATCAGGATCTCTTATTCAAATATTTGAATTCAACTTTACATTGATTGTGACCTCACCTATTCAGTTATTCTTTTACACCCACACAGTAATCTTCTCTTTATAATTGTACCACTAACCTTCTCTCGTGCATGCATGCACACACACTACCAGTCGGCATTATCCATCGCACGCATGCAATCTTTTTCTTCAGGTCGGTCTCCCATGAAGGCACACACCAACACACATCCCCCTCTCCATCATATTGGGCATTCTTTATCTCTCACGCGTGCATGCGCAATGATCGATGTTCCTCTATGTATGTGTGTATATAGCTAGGTCTTTCATAGTTTTCCACACAAATCGTTCAATCAATATATCCAGTGAGGTCTCACCCTCTTTACCATGTCCAAATCGATCAATCTATACCTCTCTATATAGGATTAACATATATAGCTAATACACCCACATTAATTATGTATCCAACGTCCCCCTCTCATCATCCATGCCTTCCGCTTCATCTCTCATACGCATGCACAATGGTGAAGACAGGGGGCAGTAAGGGCCATGTCCCCTCCCGCCTAACATCACTATATATCAAGGCTAATATGAATGTGATCATTAGACAATTGCTGCTAAAATGGTTTAAGTTCATGAATTGACTCTCCTCGTAAAGGATTAGCAATGCTTGGCCCCCTGGCTCATTTATTTTTCATGGCTCCGCCACTGCGCGCATCAGCGCACGTGTTCGCCCTCTCTCTCTAAATATCGATCTCGCACTTGTGCGTTCCTTCATAGTCTCCCTCCACTCGTCCCCTCGCACCATCTTCTAGCCCCCACCAGATTTTGCCACATGTACAATCTAGCAGACTCCATGGTTGAACTTAAGCATAATGCACAAACCTCAAAAAAACAGTGGTTCTCTTTTGTTCTAGAATCTTCCGTATCATAACTGCCCAAACTTTTTTCTAGTTGAATTGTCATTCTTTGTTTTTACTGTATGCTTTACAACGCACAATTCCATGAATCATAAAATAGATTAAGGGCTTCTTTGATTCAAAGGATTCTCAAAGGAATTTTGGAGGATTCTAATCATTAGGAATTTTTCCTATCTTGGTTGTTTGATTCGTAGGATTGTAAACCATATGAATCTTTCCATATGATTCATTTGCACTAGATTTCATAGGAAACATCCCGTCCACTCAAACCTCTTTGAAAGAATTATGCGTTTTTTCTATGCACAATCAAACACTCGTACAATCCTGTAGGATTCAAGACGACATTCCACTATAATCCCATGTTTTCCTATTCCTGCGTTCTTAGCTTTTTTATAAAAACTAATTAATTTTGATTGAGATGAACTATAAGAATTAAACGAAGGGCTACATCAGGCATATATGACTCAGAGCTTACATGCTATAGTGTGGTATTTATTCATAATTTGGTTGCAAAATCTGATGCGTGCAATGCACGTGTACCTTACTAGTACTTCGAGTATGTGCAAAACACGTAAATTAGAATACCAATGGCACGCTACACAGTGTCTCTCTTACAGTTCATGAAGCCACGTGGCACATGTGTAGGCGTTGTTGCGACCTCCTTGCATGGATTGATCACAATGATGTGCTGTTGGTTCTAGAAGAATGTACTCGTCCTCCCTGAGCCATACTGGCGGTACATGCACGAAGCGAGGATGTGCACGCACGCCATGCACGCACTCATTCCTCGCACGCACACGCGGGTACACGGGCGGACGCAATTTTGTACCAAGATCCACCCCATGTGATAATTTGACGCATGTAAGTCGTTCACTTCATTGATGGTCAATTAATACAGCACATGCAAATTGAGTGGACGTGAGGGCGGAAGAAAGACATTATTACTCCATTGCGCGCATGCGAGTAGTTAAATCGTGGGTTGCTAGTAGTACTTCCATTGGTCTCCTTCGTATTTTGTGCCAATTTTAATATTTACGCATTTGAGCAGTGTAGTAGCACTTGAAATTTATGTTCCGCTAAACTCATCGGGAGCCGTTTCGGGCCTCGAAACCAAAACCATCAATTAATGTTTACCTTGTTCCCATCGCATTCGAAAGCCTGCTCACACCTACTAGTAGTACGTACCAAACCTCAACGTGTTCCCACTATGCAGGTATTAGTACTAGTGCTAGTACTTAGGTTATAAAAAGGGGAACTACCTAACCGAAAATCACTCTACCTTTCCTCCTCATAAGTGCTTCTTCTTCGTCCGTCGTTGCCATGGCCGGTGAGCAGAGCTCTAGGTCGAGAACTACTCGTAACAAGGGAGCGGCAACCAAGGCTGCGGAAAAAAAGAGGGATCGCCGCCACACAGAGAACTCGAAAGATCTCTCACGAGCAGGCGATGGCTCCCAGGAGCGCCCTAGCCGCGGAGACGAACATGCCGAGCCGGCGGAGCTGGAGTCGTTATCCCTCGACGGCATGCCTGATCAGCTCAATAAGCAGAAGGAGTGTAACACCCTCGATGCGGCTATATCTCCTACGTGTCGAAGCACGACTAAGAGGCATAACCGCATTGAAAGCAATGTCGCAAGTGAGGTAATCTTCACACAACCCATGTAATACATAAGGGAAAGAGATACATAGTTGGCTTACAATCGCCACTTCACACAATTACATGAATAAAGCATTACATCATTCAAATACAATCAAGGTCCGACTACGGAACCAAAATAAAAGAAGAACCCCAAATGCGACACGGGTCCTCGATCGACCCCAACTGGGCTCCACTACTGATCAACTAGAATGGAAACAACACAAAGGACAAGATCTTCATCGAGCTCCTCGTGAGCTTGGTTGCGTCATCTGCACGGACTCATCGGCACCTGCAAGCTGGTTTTGGAAGTATCTGTGAGCCATAGGGACTCAGCAATCTCGCACCCTCACGATCAAGACTATTTAAGCTTATGGGTAAGGTAAAGGTATGAGGTGGAGCTGCAGCAAGCGACTAGCATATATGGTGGCTATCATACGCAAATGAGAGCGAGAAGAGAAGGCAAAGCACGGTCGATAAAAGTATGATCAAGAAGTGATCCTAGAACAACCTACGTCAAGCATAACTCCAACACCGTGTTCACTTCCCGGACTCCGCCGGAAAGAGACCATCACGGTTACACACGCAGTTGATTCATTTTAATTAAGTTAAGGTTCAAGTTATCTACAACCGGACATTAACAAATTCCCATCTGCCCATAACCGCGGGCACGGCTTTCGAAAGTTCAAATCCCTGCAGGGAGTCCCAACTTAGCCCATGACAAGCTCTCACGGTCAACGAAGGAATAGACCTCCTCCCGAGACATTCCGATCAGACTCAGTATCCCGGTTCTTCACATCCTCGACAATGGTAAAACAAGTCCAGCAAGACCGCCCGATGCACCGACATCCTGATAGGAGCTGCACATATCTCATTCTCAGGGCAACACCGGATGAACACTACG
>NC_057809.1:435776944-435782669 GCF_018294505.1 Triticum aestivum
GGGAAAAAGGCTAGGTGGCGAATGGTAAAACCAAGGTTGGGCCTTGCTGGAGGAGTTTTATTCAAAGCGAACTGTCAAGGGGTTCCCATTATAACCCAACCACGTAAGGAACGCAAAATTCGGGAACATAACACCGATATGACGGAAACTAGGGCGGTAAGAGTGGAACAAAACACTAGGCATAAGGCCGAGCCTTCCACCCTTTACCAAAGTATATATATGCATTAATTAAATAAGATATATTGTGATATCCCAACAAGTAAACATGTTCCAACAAGGAACAACAACTCCATGTTCCAACAAGGAACAAACTTCAATCTTCACCTGCAACTAACAACACTATAAGAGGGGTTGAGCAAAGCGGTAACATAGCCAAACAACGGTTTGCTAGGACAAGGTGGGTTAGAGGCTTGGTTCAACAATATAGGAGGCATGATAAGCAAGTGCTAGGTATCGAAGCATAGGCATAGCAAAAGAGCGAGCATCTAAGCAAGCAAAGATAGAAGTGATTTCGAGGGTATGGTCATCTTTCCTGAAATCCCGCAAGGAAGAAGAACGAGTCCATGAAGAAGATAAACGGACATAGGCGAACGGGTCCTCACAACCCGACGTTACCGGAACCAACCCGAAGAAGCAAACACCGGAAAGAAGCACACAACATAGTAAACAACCACGACATAGACATGGCATGATGCACAAACAATTATGATGCATGTCCGGTTTAAAGAAGCATGGCATGGCCAAAGCACAAACAATCCTACAAATTAAGTGGAGCTCAATATGCATCGGGATGCATATTGACAAAACACCACATCCCATTATTTAGTTCACTCCCGGTTAGGTACTCAACAATATTAAATGTTGTTAAGCATGTCAAGAGGTGAAACATAAAGGGATTATCTATCTAACCAATTCAAATGGGGCCGGATATAGCAAACAACAAATCCGGTAAATCCCCATATGCATTAGTAAATTAATGCAAACAACAATTTAAACATTCTTGAAGTTGTTATCATGATGCGGCTGACATGCAAGTTTTATGCAATATTTATGAATAAGTTGATAAGAGCATATTATGAAGCATTTGTCACCGTGGTGGAAGGAAAAAGGGTGCCACGACAACGATAACGATAACGGTGCCACGACAGCATTCCAGTTCCGGTAACTCGATTGAGATACCGATGCAAAGGAGAAGTGTGCGGATGCGCGGAACATGCTAGAGATGGTGGGGTGATCCCGACTACCGGGTTCCCACGAGTTAGTGGCATGGAAAACGAGTGGCAAATCGGACACGGTGCAAACGGTTCATCTCATACAACACATGCATTCCACTCACAGTGGTCGTCTCAGGGTTATACCTTCGAAGCGTGCAAACGGGACGATTCCCGTTCGGTGCAAAGTAGAGGAAGTAGTTGTTCTCGTTTCGTAGTTGTACACACTCTGTAGGTGTTCGGGGTCACACCGAGGAACTTGTCGTCCGCGGGTTCTTCGAGGGTCGACGGTAGTGGTACTCGGTCATTTCGAAGAGGTACTTCGCGACATGCACGGGATGGTAGTTGTACACGGTCATCGTGGGAAGTAAAGGTACACACGAAGGTAGTCGAACTTGACGGTTCCATTGCACGGGTCCTCAGCGACAGTAGTGGTACGCGTTTCGTAGCCATTCGGGTCATCGTTAGAGGAACTTGACGGAGTTGAATCCCTTCGAGGTTGTCGTGGTACTTTGCGATTTCGAAGGCGGCGGAAACGAACTTGGCGGTCTCCGTTGACCTGGTACTTGGCGAATCCTTGTTCGGTAGTCTTCCTTGGTGGTTCAGGGCACGGTGCATGTACTTGGCATGATGCAGGGGCGATGGCCGCAGGACACTAGGACCCGAAGCAGAGGAGCAGGGGATCGAGGATCTGGCCATCTCCTGCAGGTGTTGCGCTGGACGGCGGTGGTAAGGCGACAGCGGCAGAGCTACCATCGATGGCAACAGCGCCATGGAAGAAGCAGGGGCATGAGGACGGCGGAAGCGGCAAGGTGGACTTGGGCGCTGGAGGAGGCAGCAAGGTAGCACCATGGAGATCCTGGACGACGGGGTCAGATTGGCCGGCAGGGCGCCAAGGGACATCGAGGTGGCGGAGGTCGCAGGTCGGGCATCAGGCTTGAGGTGCAGGGGAACCCCGGGCGGCGGCGAGGATGGCCGGCTGCGAGGAGGCAGCAGAGACGCGACGAGGTGCATCGGCGGGAGCTTCGAGCTCGGTCAGCTACGGCCATGGAGGACGGCGGCGCGAAGGCGGGGCCCTTGAGGGCGCGGCACTCGGGATCCGGTGTTCGACAGGGTCGCGGTAGCGGCCCCCTCTCTATGCAGCGACGCCAGGAGGAAAGGGGAGAGAGGCGGCGCGAGGCCAGGAGAGGGCGTCGGGGAGGATGGGATCGAGGGAGAGGGTGAGGAGGCACTAGATGATCGAGAGGGAGAAGGAGGTCGAGCGCACGGGGATGGGATCGAGGGAGAAAGAGGCTGGCGGCGTGAGGATGAGTCGAGGGAGAGAGGAGGGATGCGCTAGGGTTAGGGCGGCTGGGCTGCGAGATGGCCTTGGGCCAAATGGGCCTTAGAGGCCGGATGGGCTGCTGGTTGGACCTCGATCTGCTGAGCCAGACCATGGAGAGGGAAAGGCCAGAGGCCTGGTCGGCTATTGTTGCTGGCATCTACCTCTCTCTTCTTCAAATCTCTCACAAAAACAGGAAAGCAAAGAAATAAAAGGAGAGAAAAGAAATGAGTGGACAAGAATTTGGGCAAAGGGATTATTTTCCCGGACTCACAGAAATGCGCTTGTCCCAAGAAAATATAAAAGGCCAAGATTGGAAGATGTAAATTCAAACTCATTTAAATTTAGTTCAAATGGGTTTGAACTAGGACTAGGTTTTGGAAGTGTCCAAAAATGTTGAGAATTTCGGTGGAGCTCCGGAAAATGACGAAAGGATATATGGGCAAAGTTAGAGGCCAAGAGTTTGTGATAACAAAGGCATTGAGATTTATTTTGCAAGTGTGTTCCCATTAATTCCAAGGGATGGAATATTTATTATAGCCCCCTAATATTGGGAGGATATGTTATAAAGAGAAATCACCACGTTAATTCCCTCGGTTTAAATGGATCAAAGATCCATGCCATTTATTTAGATGAGATGCAAAAGATTTATGACATGATGACATGATGCAAAGCAAACATAAAAGGAGCAAGTAAAAATAAAACACACAGAGAAACCCGGGAACCCTGGAAGGCAACTGAAGCTCCGGTCTTGGGGCGTTACAACACTCCACCACTACGAGAGGATCTCGTCCCGAGATCTAGAATGGCACCGGAGGGAAAAACGGAGGAGAAAGAGAAGAGGTAAACTACATTGCTTCTTTGACAAACGAGTGAAACCACGAACCTTGAATAAGGTTAAGCCATTTCGAGAAAAGAATACAACGGAGATGAACGAAGTTGAAAACACTCCGTTAGAAAAGAGGGACAAAGAACATTGCGAAAACCTTGAGGTTGAAGGGAAGATATATATAGAAAACAATCCGGTTAAGGAAGGGGATCAAGGAAGACCAAATTCGGGCAGCACTCCGGTTGAAAAGAGAGGAATTGAATAAGAACTTGATAAGGTGATATAACTTGAAAAGAGGGCACGACACTCCGGTTAAATGGACAATCATGAAAAGAACATGATCTTGACAAAACAAGAAGATGGGTTGAAGAGAACAACAACACAATGCCTCCGGAACGAAAGAATAGAAGTTGTATCGACAGAATAAAAGAACGGAGAAGAAAACAACATCTTCTACCTCCAATGAGCTTGAAAAGCATCTTAAAGAGAAGGGTCACACGGAGTTGTTGGAACAATCCACAACGAAAAGAATAAACTTGATATGGTCTTATGGAAAACATCTCAAACTTATGAGGTGACAACCCTCCACTCACGGGAAAAGGAATTGGATTGATATGAACGAGGAGACGAGAAACTTATTTCACCGGGAGGATAAATGAAGAACTCGGTCCTTTATGAGCACCATAATTAGCACCAATCCTTAGGGAAGGCTTTAGGTGAAATAAAATCCAATATAACTCCAATGAAGAGATTTATGGATTTAAAATACCTCATTCTTAACAATCTGTGAATCATGAAGCATGAACTCAGATTATCAAGAATGACGTAATACCACCTCCAATGGTAAGGGAGAAAGAATTGCACTCCGGATAGCAAGATGAAAGAATACTTGAGCTCCTCTGAAAAGAATGTAGATGAAAACTTCGGGAAGGGATTAAATCCTTGATGAATCCATCATGTAGAACCTTCATGAAGAACTCTGGTAATAAAAGATGATCCAAAATAATTGAATGATGGAAAGGATAAGATTTAAGCCTCGCAATGGTTTAGATAGAGAACTCCGTGATAATATAATTGAAAGAGGTTGGAACTCCGGGAAAAGATAAGATGAACAATTGACAACGAGAATTAGTTATTGTGAACAAACTCCGGAGGAACGAATCCATCATTTAGGTGAAGCAAGAATAAGAATTATGTTATGCGTATCCTCCACCAATACAAAATGATGACAACCAATGGAATTGGCATACTAATTATTCTCATAGAAAGGATTAAGATAGATAATGCGCAAACTTGAAGAGGCCTTCGATGAACCACCGGTAGGATTTGAAAAAACGGAAGTATGATAATGTAAGAAGAGGAATCTTGAACAAACCACCGTAAGAATTGGAAATGAATTAAGAGAAGATAAAGAAACACCGGGAAGAATTAAGCAAATGAACGAAGACGCTTGAGAGAATTTAGATACATGAGAGCGAAGAGATCACGAGCTGATTAGAGATCACTTGAATGAAGCACCGGTAAGATTTGGAGAACCATAGCTGAAAGCTGAGAATGAATAAATTCTGGGATGATGGGCTCCAAAGAATCAAACTGAAAAGACTCTTGAATTGCTCCGGATAGGTGAAAAGAATTCTCACGATCAAAACAATTACGGGAGGATGGCAAAAAGCTAGAATCATGAATCTTGACGAGAATGGAGCAAGATTAAAGAGAAACTCTTCTTCGGTCTTCAAATGTTGAGAATGACGACGAGAAACACCTCCAAGAATTATTTAGACACTCCGGAATGAAGAATGGAAAGGTTAAACCAACGATGAAAAAAAATTGAAAGATCTTGGAGAAAAAGCATTTGACTGATGATAACTCATTCTTACGTCAAACTTGGAAAAGAATTTAGGATAGCTCCGGGAAAATAAGAAGAGTCAGGTAAGTTCCTGGGAAAAGACCTATGGGTTAGGGCCCACTGAAAAGAAAACACCGTTGAAATGATTTAAAAGAGAGGTTGCACCGGTTGAATTAAAAGGCTTGAATGAGATAACAACCTCGAAAAATCTTGAACGAATGCAGAGTCGAAAACATGAATCTTCGAGATAACTTGAGCACTCCGGAACAATAGAATAGCGAGCGGTGAAAGATTATTAGGTGTACCGTTATGAGAAGGCATTTGAAACGAGGAAAAAGGTATGACCAACACCGAAAGCTTGAATTGGTTCCACCGGAGAAGAAAACGAGTGATGAGAGACGAACTTGAAGCTCCGTTAGAATCTTCCTGAGAATCACCGGATAAGAATATTGATAGAAAAAGAATGGAGAGGCTTCACATCAATAAGATGGATACTCGATTGAGAAATCTGAGTCCTT
>NC_057809.1:435782682-435805203 GCF_018294505.1 Triticum aestivum
GCGGCGCAGGCGTGAGGAGGCGACGCGGCGAGGTCGGTGGCGAGGCACGGTGCGGGATCCGGGACGACGATGTGGTGGCGGGGCGCTCCGGCGACCCGGCCGGCGAAGTCTGGTGAGCGGGCACGACGCCGGTGCGCACAGGCGGCGGCGGGCGGATCCGGGCTTGCGCGGGCCCGCGATGGGCTCCGCGGGCCGCGGCGGTGGTGGGAAGTGGCGGCGACAGGTGGCGCGATGTGAGTAGGCGAGGCTAGGGTTTGGACTGCGAGATTTTTCGGAGGGAGCCACCTATTTATAGGTAGAGGGAGCTAGGAGAGTCCAAATGAGGTGCGGTTTTCGGCCACGCGATCGTGATCGAACGCTCTAGATGATGGAGAGGGTTTAGGTGGGTTTTGGGCCAAAATGGAGGGGTGTTGGGCTGCAACACACACGAGGCCTTTTCGGTCCCTCGGTTAACCGTTGGAGTATCAAACGAAGTCCAAATGATACGAAACTTGACAGGCGGTCTACCGGTGGTAAACCAGGGCCGCTTGGCAAGTCTCGGTCCAATCCGGAAATGTTTAATCCCCACACACGAGAAGAAGGTAGAAACGACCACCGGAGGAGAACGGAGCGCCGGAATGCAAAACGGACAGCGGGGAAAATGCTCGGATGCATGAGACGAACACGTATGCAAATGAAATGCACATGATGACATGATATGCAATGCATGACACGCAAGCAATGACAAGGCAACAACAGCGAATAACTGGAGGACACGTGGCACATCGGTCTCGGGGCGTTACAACACTCCACCACTACGAGAAGATCTTGTCCCGAGATCTAGAATGGCACCGGGGGGACAACGGAAGAGAAAGAGAAGAGGTAGAACTAAGTTGCTTCTTTGACCAATGAGCGAAACCAAAGAACCTTGAAGAGGATAAGCCATTTCGAGAAAAAGAATACGACGGAGATGAACGAAGTTGAAAATATACCGTTAGAAAAGAGGAACAACGAAGAACAAATTCGGTCATCACTCCGGTTGAAACGGAAGTCAAAAACTTGATAAAATGAAAAGAACTTGAGCAAAAGGGCACAACACTCCGGTTAGATGGATAAGCACAGGAAAGAACATGATCTTAGATGAAACGAGATGATGGTTGAAAAGAGCAACATCACAATGCCTCCAGAACGAAAGAATAGAATATAGATAATTGGAAAAGAATGGAGAAGAAAATGCCATCTTATGCCACAAAAGAGCTTGAGAAGGCATCCTTAGGAAACGGGTCGAGCGGAGTTGTTGGAAAACCAACAACGAAAGGATAAGCTTGATATGGTCTTGTGGAGTACATCTCAAATTAAGAGATGAAAACCTGCCACTCACGGGAAAAAGAGTTTGATTGGTAAGAACAAGGAGACGAGAAACTATATCACCGGGAGGATAAATGAAGAACGTGGGTCATTTATAAGCACCATAGATAGCAACAAACCTTAGGGAAGGCTTTAGGTGAAATATAACCCAAGGTAACCCCAATGACGAGATTGGTGGATTTAAAATACCTCATTCTTAATAACATGTGAATCATGAAACATGAACTCAAATTATCAAGAATGACATAATACCACCTCCAATGATTCGGAAGAAAGAATTGCACTCCGGATAACAAGATGAAGAAAGCTTGAGCTCCTTTGAAAAGAATCTCAATGAATGCTAGGAGAAGGAATCATTTCTTTGATGAACCATCATGTATAGCCTCCATGAAGAAACTCCGGTAACAATAGAATAAAAAGAAGGAGAAATTGAAAACACAAGGTGAATCCTTGCAATGATTTAGATGGATCTTCGCGATGATATAATTGCAATAACTTTGAGCTCCGGAAAGAAAGATTAAACAAGTGAAACCGAGAGTTTTGATGAGGCTCCGGAATAAGGAATTGAATTTACTCGATGAAACAAGAATAAGAATTACATTATGCTTATCCTTCATCAATTAAATTGATGACAATCAACGGATTTGACATATTACTTATTCTCGTGGAAAAGATTAAGAGAGATATACCATAAACTTGAGAACTTCTTCAACAAATCGCCGGTAGGATTGAAACAACGAATAAATTGATATGATACATGAAGGAAGAAGAATCTTGCACGAACCACCGTTAGAATTAAAATAAACGAAGAAAAGATAAAGAATCACCGGGAAGAATTAGCAAATAAATGAAGATGCTTGAGAGAAATTAGATCTATGAGAACAAAGATATTACGAGCTGATTAGAGAATCCTTGATTTAGACACCGGTATGATTTATGGTATGAGAGCTGAAAGCTGGACTGAATAAATCTTAGATGATGGGCTTCGGATAATCAAACTGAGCAGCATCTCGAATTGCTCCGGATAGGTGAGAAGAATTGCCACATTCAAAACAATTATGAGGGGATGACATGTAGCTAGAACCATGAATCTCTGAGAGAGTGGATAGAATATGGAGGAAAAAATTCTTCTTTTCGGTCTTCAAATGTTGAGAATGACGACGAGAAACACCACCAAGAATTATTGAGGCACACCGGAAGAATCAAAACGAAGAGGTTGAGCCAACGATGAAAAGAATTTGGAAGATCTTGGGGAAAGACATTTGACTGATGATAAATCATTCTTACGTCAAACTTCGAAAAGAATTTAGGATAGCTTCGGGAAAAATAAGAAGAGTCAGGTAAGATCCTGGGAAAAGCCCTATGGGTTAGGGGCCACTAAAAAGAAAATACCGTTGAAATGATTTAAAAGAGAGGTTGCACCGGTTGAATTAAAAGGCTTGAATGAGATAACAATCTCGAAAAATCTTGAACGAATGCAGAGTGGAAAACATGAATCTTCGAGATAACTTGAGCACTCCGGAACAATAGAATAGCGAGCGGTGAAAGATTATTAGGTGTACCGTTATGAGAAGGCATTTGAAACAAGGAAAAAGGTATGACCAACACCGAAAGCTTGAATTGGTTCCACCGGAGAAGAAAACGAGTGATGAGAGACGAACTTGAAGCTCCGTTAGAATCTTCCTGAGAATCACCGGATAAGAATATTGATAGAAAAAGAATGGAGAGGCTTCACATCAATAAGATGGATACTCGATTGAGAAATCTGAGTCCTTCACGAAAAGGGGTGGGTGGGCGGGAGAACAAAGACAATTTGGGATGGATGAAATGAACACCGTTGAGAATAAGTGATAATTGATCTTACTGATGTTGAAATGATCGGAACCACTTGAAGAGAAAACACGCCGGCTGAAAAGGATTGACATGACAATCTCGATTATCAAGAATGATTAGTATCCACATAGAAATATGAGAACACCACTTAGGAAAGCTATGGAATCAACATTTGACTTCGAAGCAACTCGAATACCACAGCTCAAAACGAAACAAAGGATTGGCTTGCAGAATGAGCCGAAACAAACATATGATAGAGATTTCGTCCAAAGTTTTCATGGTTGGGCCTACACGGGCTCGATCGTACAACACCATCATGTACAAGGCAGTGCACATGACATACGAAGCGTCCCCGAGTCGGCATAGCCAAGGACTCTTTAAGACACAACGAGACCACTGTAAAACCAACCGTGAATAGGCGGACCACTAGACGTCGAACCCCAATTTCATATCATACATCTGTCGGAAAGAAATCCTAAGAGCTACTTGAATTCCCACTTATAAACTCCCGAAACTTTCCGGTTATGCAATCAGGTGTTGGGGATACATGGGAAGCATAATATCTCACCCAAACTAACAAATCATACATCCAGCTTTATCCATCCTTCAACACATAACCAAGAAACCTTCGAAAATCATATACCTCAACCTTCGAAAAGCATCCATTATACGAGTTATGGCGATACTCCCGAACTCCCGCCCCAGTACTAGGTGGCGTCGAGGTTATCTCACCAACGAACTGCATAAAAGAGATTTTCGATGTCGGCGTACTAAACTTAGGTATTCCAGAACTGCAACGATAAAATTATGACGACAACACCTTAGAGCTCAACTCCCCGGGACACTTCCACAAAACCCCTGACAATAGGCACCAAGACAATGTTCTCATCATAAAACCATCGGAACGATTCAAAGATACCCGCGTGATCCTAAAAAAATTAGTGAAATTTGAGAAGAGAAGATTCAAAACTCCATGTCAGGATGCCTTACAAGAGCGATGAGGAGACTGGGAAGTAAAAAGAATTCCTAAACTCTCCGATATATAATTCCTAAATGACTCAAAACATTTTTTTCTAGACACAACTCGGTCGCTAAAAACGATCAAGCAATGGGGCTCCTAAGGTCGGGGAAGGCTCTGATACCAACTTGTAACGCCCTCGATGCGGCTATATCTCCTACGTGTCGAAGCATGACTTAGAGGCATAATCGCATTGAAAGCAATGTCGCAAGTGAGGTAATCTTCACACAACCCATGTAATACATAAGGGAAGGAGATACATAGTTGGCTTACAATCGCCACTTCACACAATTACATGAATAAAGCATTACATCATTCAAATACAATCATGGTCCGACTACGGAACCAAAATAAAAGAAGAACCCCAAATGCGGCACGGGTCCCCGATCGACCCCAACTGGGCTCCACTACTGATCAACTAGAATGGAAACAACACAAAGGACAAGATCTTCATCGAGCTCCTCCTGAGCTTGGTTGCGTCATCTGCACGGACTCATCGGCACCTGCAAGATGGTTTTGGAAGTATCTGTGAGCCACAGGGACTCAGCAATCTCGCACCCTCGCGATCAAGACTATTTAAGCTTATGGGTAAGGTAAAGGTATGAGGTGGAGCTGCAGCAAGCGACTAGCATATATGGTGGCTATCATACGCAAATGAGAGCGAGAAGAGAAGGCAAAGCACGGTCGATAAAAGTATGATCAAGAAATGATCCTAGAACAACCTACGTCTAGCATAACTCCAACACTGTGTTCCCTTCCCGGACTCCGCCGGAAAGAGACCATCACGGTACACACGCAGTTGATTCATTTTAATTAAGTTAAGGTTCAAGTTATCTACAACCGGACATTAACAAATTCCCATTTGCCCATAACCGCGAGCACGGCTTTCGAAAGTTCAAATCCCTGCAGGGGAGTCCCAACTTAGCCCATGACAAACTCTCACGGTCAACGAAGGAATAGACCTCCTCCCGAGATATTCCGATCAGACTCGGTATCCCGGTTCTTCAAGACATCCTCGACAATGGTAAAACAAGTCCAACAAGACCGCCCGATGCGCCGACATCCTGATAGGAGCTGCACATATCTCGTTCTCGGGGCAACACCAGATGAACACTACGTACAGCTAAAACCAGCCCTCAAGTTTCCCCGAGGTGGCGCCGCAAGTGGCTCTAGTTTGGACCAACGCTTAGACAAGCACTGGCCCGGGGGGGTTAAAATAAAGATGACCCTCGGGATGCGCGACTCCCAAGGGAAAAAGGCTAGGTGGCGAATGGTAAAACCAAGGTTGGGCCTTGCTGGAGGAGTTTTATTGAAAGCGAACTATCAAGGGGTTCCCATTATAACCCAACCGCGTAAGGAACGCAAAATCCAGGAACATAACACCGATATGACGGTAACTAGGGCGGCAAGAGTGGAACAAAACACCAGGCATAAGGCCGAGCCTTCCACCCTTTACCAAGTATATAGATGCATTAATTAAATAAGATATATTGTGATTTCCCAACAAGTAAACATGTTCCAACAAGGAACAACAACTCCATGTTCCAACAAGGAACAAACTTCAATCTTCACCTGCAACTAACAACACTATAATAGGGGCTGAGCAAAGCGGTAACATAGCCAAACAACGATTTGCTAGGACAAGGTGGGTTAGAGGTTTGGTTCACCAATATAGGAGGCATGATAAGCAAGTGGTAGGTATCGCAGCATAGGCATAGCAAAAGAGCGAGCATCTAAGCAAGCAAAGATAGAAGTGATTTCGAGGGTATGGTCATCTTGCCTGAAATCCTGCAAGGAAGAAAAACGAGTCCATGAAGAAGATAAACGGACGTAGGCGAACGGGTCCTCACAACGCGACGTTACCGGAACCAACCCGAAGAAACAAACACCGGAAAGAAGCACACAACATAGTAAACAACCACGACATAGACATGGCATGATGCACAAACAATTATGATGCATGTCCGGTTTAAAGAAGCATGGGATGGCAAAAGCACAAACAATCCTACAAATTAAGTGGAGCTCAATATGCATCGGGATGCATATTGACAAAACACCACATCCCATTATTTAGTTCACTCCCAGTTAGGTACTCAACAATATTAAATGTTGTTAAGCATGTCAAGAGGTGAAACATAAAGGGATTATCTATCTAACCAATTTAAATGGGGCCGGATATAGCAAACAACAAATCCGGTAAATCCCCATATGCATTAGTAAATTAATGCAAACAACAATTTAAACATTCTTGAAGTTGTTATCATGATGCGGATGACATGCAAGTTTTATGCAATATTTATGAATAAGTTGATAAGAGCATATTATGAAGCATTTGTCACCGTGGTGGAAGGAAAAAGGGTGCCACGACAACGATAACGATAACGGTGCCACGACAGCATTCCAGTTCCGGTAACTCGATTGAGATACCGATGCAAAGGAGAAGTGTGCGGATGCGCGGAACATGCTAGAGATGGTGGGGTGATCCCGACTACCGGGTTCCCACGAGTTAGTGGCATGGAAAACGAGTGGCAAATCGGACACGGTGCAAACGGTTCATCTCATACAACACATGCATTCCACCCACAGTGGTCGTCTCAGGGTTATACCTTCGAAGCGTGCAAACGGGACGATTCCCGTTCGGTGCAAAGTAGAGGAAGTAGTTGTTCTCGTTTCGTAGTTGTACACACTCTGTAGGTGTTCGGGGTCACACCGAGGAACTTGTCGTCCGCGGGTTCTTCGAGGGTCGACGGTAGTAGTACTCGGTCGTTTCGAAGAGGTACTTCACGACATGCACGGGATGGTAGTTGTACACGATCATCGTGGGAAGTAAAGGTACACATGAAGGTAGTTGAACTTGACGGTTACATTGCACGGGTCTTCGGCGACAGTAGTGGTACACGTTTCGTAGCCGTTCGGGTCATCGTTAGAGAAACTTGACGGAGTTGAATCCCTTCGAGGTTGTCGTGGTACTTGGCGATTTCGAAGGCGGCGGAAACGAACTTGGCGGTCTCCGTTGAATCCCTGTTCGGTGGTCTTCCTTGGCGGTTCAGGGCACGCTGCATGTACTTGGCATGATGCAGGGGCGATGGCCGCAGGACACTAGGACCCGAAGCAGAGGAGCAGGGGAGCGAGGCTCTGGCCATCTCCTGCAGGTGTTGCGCTGGACGGCGGTGGTAAGGCGACAACGGCAGAGCTGCCATGGATGGCAACAACGCCATGGAAGAAGTAGGGGCGTGAGGACGGCGGAAGCGGCAAGGTGGACTTGGGTGCTGGAGGAAGCAGCAAGGTAGCACCATGGAGATCCTGGACGACGGGGCCAGATTGGCCGGCAGGGCGCCAATGGACATCGAGGTGGCGGAGGTCGCAGGTCGGGCGTCAGGCTTGAGGTGCAGGGGAACCCCGGGCGGCAGCTAGGATGGCCGGCTGCGAGGAGGCAGCAGAGACGCGATGAGGTGCATCGGCGGGAGCTTCGAGCTCGGTCGGCTACGGCCATGGAGGACGGCGGCGCGAAGGCGGGGCCCTTGAGGGCGCGGCGCTCGGGATCCGGTGTTCAACAGGGTCGCGGTAGCGGCCCCCTCTCTGTGCAGCGACGCCAGGAGGAAAGTGGAGAGAGGCGGCCCGAGGCCAGGAGAGGGCGTCGGGGAGGATGGGATCGAGGGAGAGGGTGAGGAGGCACTGGATGATCGAGAGGGAGAAGGAGGTCGAGCGCACGGGGATGGGATCGAGGGAGAAAGAGGCTGGCGGCGTGAGGATGAGTCGAGGGAGAGAGGAGGGATGCGCTAGGGTTAGTGCGGTTGGGCTGCGAGATGGCCTTGGGCCAAATGGGCCTTAGAGGCCGGCTGGGCTGCTGGTTGGACCTCGATCTGCTGAGCCAGACCATGGAGAGGGAAAGGCCAGAGGCCTGGTCGGCTGTTGTTGCTGGCATCTACCTCTCTCTTCTTCAAATCTCTCACAAAAACAGGAAAACAAAGAAATAAAAGGAGAGAAAAGAAATGAGTGGACAAGAATTTGGGCAAAGGGATTATTTTCTCGGACTCACAAAAATGCGCTTGTCCCAAGAAAATATAAAAGGCCAAGATTGGAAGATGTAAATTCAAACTCATTTGAATTTAGTTCAAATGGGTTTGAACTAGGACTAGGTTTTGGAAGTGTCCAAAAATGTTGAGAATTTAGGTGGAGCTCCGAAAAATGACGAAAGGATATATGGGCAAAGTTAGGGGCCAAGAGTTTGTGATAACAAAGGCATTGAAATTTATTTTGCAAGTGTGTTCCCGTTAATTCCAAGGGATGGAATATTTATTATAGCCCCCTAATATTGGGAGGATATGTTATAAACAGAAATCACCACATGAATTCCCTCGGTTTAAATGGATCAAAGATCCATGCCATTTATTTAGATGAGATGCAAAAGATTTATGACATGATGACATGATGACATGATGCAAAGCAAACATAAAAGGAGCAAGTAAAAATAAAACACACAGAGAAACCCGGGAACCCTGGAAGGCAACTGAAGCTCCGGTCTTGGGGCGTTACAAGGAGTTCATCCAAGGCTTGATGGAGTTGCTGAAGGAGAGCCTCGACGACATGCCCACTGAGCTCAATCAGCAGGGGGAGTTGACCTTCGGCTTGGTGATGCTGCTGAAGAAGAGCATTGCCTCGGAGAAGAAGGCGACCGGCGAAATCCTGCGACTTCTGGAGGAAAATGCGAGGCTCTGCCACGAGATCGACCTGTTGAAGGAGAAGAACACCGGCTGGAAGAAGCTGCATGAGAATAGTAGTTCCTCGATGAAGATGCTGCAAGCCCTCGCCATGGAACAGAAGGAAGAGTTGGCGAAGCTCCGCATCAAGCACCCGGCTGCTGTCAAGGTATGTAATATGGCCGTGGAACAGATGGTGAAGGCTCGCGTCGAGAAATGCCGCTTCATGGACACAATGATGAAGATGGCGGACGAGACGCGCAAGGAGATGGAGGTCGTGGAGGCGATGAAGAAGAAGTTACGACTCCGCGGCGAATTAGATCACTTGGGGTGATATTCTTTTGCTCCTTTGTTTCATCTTTTGCTTCGGGTGTTCCACCGCACATGTCACGTTCTCTGCGAGGCAAGAATAGAACAATGTTTTTTTGAGGGAATGAATAGAACAATGCTAACAATGAGATGACTAGCAAATTAGATCATTTTTATCGCCATATGGCACTGGGCTGCCGTGTTTCATGCTCCTCCGTCGCAGTACTACTCCAGTGGAAAACTTGAGTATACCGCACGGTTCTTTGCTCCTCCTCGATCAGGTCATCGGCGCATTTATACGAGCAGTCAAATCACAAGGCCCTCGCCTCTCGTGAAACCGACCAAGCTAGACTGCCCCGCCCTCTAGCCTTTTAAAAAATGTATACTTTTGTACAGCAGTAGTATCGATGGATTGCGCCATGGAGCAAAACTTGAAATTAAAAAAAAGGTGGTACATATAGAGAGCGCTCGTCTCCAAATTATGCATATAGTACTATTAAAAAGGCTAGTCACAATAATGGTGTCCAGCACAACCCACCCCTCAAATAAAACTAAGAGGGTGCTTGGATACATTTTAGTCCCATGACTAAAAATAGTGAGACTAAAACATGATAGCCTCACCCATGCTTGGATCCAAATACTAAAAAGGCTTAAATCAAGTTATTGAGCATTTATTATCCTCCAAACCCTCCAATCCAGAACTCGCCTGTGTTAAAGGAGAGGAGTTAAATGAGTAGAGAGAGGACTAATCCACATTTTAGTAGGGGTACCCCTGACTAAATTTTTTTAGTCTCAAGACTAGTTTTAGCCCCTCTTTAGTCAGGGGTGCTTGGAACTTTAGCCTCTTAAAGAGACTATTTTTAGTCAGACTAAAATAAGTCCCTTGGATCCAAGCACCCTCTAAGCATCCTGGAATACTTTGACAAAACTAAGCACCCTGAAATTCTTTGACAACTAAACTGCTGGCTATATGATGTTGGCCATATATATTGTACGTATATAATGTGAAGAAGCGAGTGGTAGTACTATACCAACTAAAAGATGAAATGTAAGAAATACTAGTATGTACGTATTGAAGACTTAAAGTAATGAGAAGAAACATAACATAGTTCTGCTGGGGGCTCAGCACAACACACCCCTCAAATTAAATTAAACACACCTGAAATTAAACTTTGCAACTATTCAGGTAGACACTACATTAGAACCACCATGAGCAATGACACTGCCACCTTACTCGGAGTCCTCGTCCACGTCCTCGACTTCGTCCTTGTCCCTGTTCCTCTTGGCCGATACTTCTTTGCTTGAACTGCACACTTGGCTGTTGCTCTTCATCCAACCCTTGTAGATATTGAAGCAAAGGTAGCCATCCATTGTAGCATAGTGGATGTGGTCTATATCTAGTACATTCCGCTGCCATGCATGACGATGAAACGTGTAATGAGGTTTCTCCAGTTTATCGTACGAAGGATGAACCATGGCTCCTGCCAGGGTCAGCATTGAAGGCTGATGAGAGGACACCAGCCGATTCTTCTGGAGGTCGAAGGTGTTGCCTACAACAAGGCCTATCCGATGCAGGACTTCTTTGTCGTTACCAAAGTCTACAATAACGAATTTGACTAGGTTGCTCTCGAGGAAGTCCTTAAAATCCTGGCACTCAACATCGGCATGGCATATGTGGTAGACCAAGCATAAGTCATGCACGCAAACCTGGATCACAGCGGGCTTCTTCCTCTCTTCATCCTTTAGATCCTTCTCTCGTCCCAAGACTGTGGTGTACTCAACATCTAGCCCAGCGACCCACTCATCATCTGAGTCTTCGAACATGCGTCTGAAGCAAGAAAGGCATCCTTTCACCATCACGGAAGAACGGGTGTAGATGACGTCGAACTCATCGCCGGTGATGGTTCTAACCTTGTACTCACCACCGATCGTGGAGATTTGGGACGCCATGGATTTGGGAGGAGGGTTAGGATTAGTGGAACTGTCGTAATATGAATGGACGGGACGACTAGGAGCGAACCGCCGTAGTATTGAAGGACGTGCGGGGCCGAGTTGGAGCGAACTGCCAGCGTGCGAACAGTAGGGTAGTGGCTTTCCATTCTCCCATCATACGGGCTTCCGAGAGCCCTTGGATCTGAGATCGAACGGTTGCATGGCGTGATTCTAGACCTATGGGTGAATATCCTATCCTGGAGGGTTATTCTGCAAATTTTCAGCAACTTAGCATGCGACCATTTGATCTCAGATCCAAGGGCTGCCAGCAGCCCATATCATGGTCGCGCATACCACAACCGTCGCATCGCTCGCGCGGTCGCGCCCTTGGAGATTTAACACGGTGCATTAGGCTATCTGATGTTGGCATGTCATACATAGTCATCACTTAGTCACTCATACTACAACAAGGTTGGCTATAAGTGTATTTTTTTACTCCTCTCTATCTCTTTCTTCGTACTCAAGGAAGAAACGGTGCTAAGTGCGTGTATTTATTGCATTTGCCAAGGAGTGACCTCTTCCAATGAAATGGTGTTGCTAAGTTTTCTTCATTTAGTTAGCTATAGACTCAAAATTGTCTTTTCACCTAGGTACACGCGCTTAGCACCATTTCTTCCTTGGGTCACCAAACTAGTCTCTCTCTTCTTGATTAACTTGCCACATTAGACTTTATGCTTATGTGGCAAGCTTAAGCACCTGGAGGAGCAAGTAAAAGTAAGTACAATAGTGCACTTTACATGGCATTTTTGCATATATGGAGGAAAGATAGGCAAGGAAAAAGTGGAGAAGTGGGCTCTCATGCAAGAGCTAGCCTCTACTACATGGTGGAGCATTGGGAGAGGCACCTGTATGGAGGTGGTCAGGAATCTAGGAGACTCACTCCGGTCGTAGCGCCGCAGTTAAAATGATAATGGCAAGTCAAATCACGGGGCCCCACCTATCCAGCAGTAACTTGCTATCAAATCACACAGCCCTACGTTTGCAGCAGCCTACTCCCTCGTCTTCTCGCGTCTCTGTCGAACAAACTAGGCGGAACTGCCACGCTGCCTACCGCGCAGGAAGAGCCCCGCCCTCGACTTTTAAATAGTATACACTATACTAATTTTGTATCCATGGATTGCGCCCGTGCCATGGAGCAAAGCATCTAGAAAATGGAGGAGAGACGGTGGTCTTGCAATAGAGAAGAGGGAGAGGCGATACGGTGGTTTTGGAATGGAGATGATGGAGAGGAGAGGAAGTGGTTTTGCAATGGAGAAGAGGGAGAGGAGTGTGCGACAGCGATTTAGGATTGGACGAGAGGGCCGGTGCACTCTGACTGGATCAAAATCAAAAACAATTAGGTGACATGCATTCACATTTTGCTTGTCCAAGACCAGCGCCGCTCTTCCGCTCTTCTCCTCTTAAACCACCACCGCTCCTCTCCTATTCCAATCTAAATGCAGCGCCGCTCCTCTCCTCTTCCATTTCAAAACCACCGCCCCTCCTCTCCTGTTCCAGTCCAAAACCAGCGTCGCTCCTCTCCCATTCTAATCCAAAACCAGCGCTGCTCCTCTCCTCTTCCATTCAAAAACCACCGCCGACGAGTGAAGGTGCTGTGGAGAAGTAGATCGATGGAGGAGTACAACCGATACGTGAGGATCGCAGACGGTGACCCTATGAAGCTAGCTAGGATGTTGGAGATACAGTCTTGGTTTGACAACAAGGACCAACTAGCGGCGACACCGACATCCATGGCCAAATATCTGCAACAGAGCTAAAAGGTGGCGATACTCCCGGAGGGAGTCGAGCCAGAGTACATAGAGCTGCTCCTCTGGGCCATGGAGCAAATAGATTCACCGAATCCGACCATGAGGGAGCGGTGGTGGGAGTATCAATCCCAAATGGAGCATCCACCAGAGATTGAAGGATCGAGCATCTATAGTGTGCCGTTTGTGAGGGTGTCCTGCCAGAGCGAGCCGGTGGAGTCTTCATCGACCGAACCCAACTGCAAGAGGAGAAAAGCAGTTGGCCCGACGACGCTTCCCCGCCATCGTCTCCCTCGCCGTTTACATCGTCTCACGGGGCGGCTGTCTGCCACCGAGGAATAGGAGGGGGCTGCCCCCCCAGCCCAATAGTCGGGCAGGTTGTGAATTGTCAGGAGGAGCTTAGGGTTGTCAGTATTTGCAGGTTGTGAATTGTGTTTTGTGTTGTGTATTTTGAGGGTACTTTCAGATATGAATGTCTTTTGAATTTCAGATTTGCAGTATTGAGCATATGAAGTATTTTATGAATTCTAGATATCTATTGTTAGCACTTAAAAAATGTAGTTTCATAGGAGTATAAAAGTGTAGACAATGTGATTCTCAGATAAGATACTACAAGTTTTAGTTTCAGATAAGAAACTGCAAGTTCAGTTTCATATAAGAAACTGCAACTTTCAGAGGCAGAGCATTTATATTAACACAGCCTTTTCAAACAGGATTAACATCATGTTGGAAGTTTTATTCATGGTCGAAAATGGAACTACCAGCTAGTTGACATCATGATGATCAACATTCATGCATAGCACATCTTCATATGATGCACATTCAAAATGCCCACACAATGTTGAGTGTGCGAAACACAGAGAAAACGAGGGATGAAGTTTTGGCAAGTGTTGGACGTGGTTTTGGGCTGCCTTGTCTAGGCTTTCATTTTTAACATGCACATCCCACGTCCTCGAATGGGAGGTCCATAGGACTGTTTCTATTTTCTTAGGTCCGTCATGTATCGACCGGCCTAGGGACCTCCCATCTGAGGTTTTATTTTTGGCAGCCCAATTTATGTATTTTTTTGAAGAAAACGCAGAGGTCTGTTCTATTTTTCTATATAAGAATAGGAACGCCAGGTCCAACTTATGTTTCCCTTCTAACTATATTTTATATATTTAAATTATTTTATATGTTGACTATTTAGTTCACATAATTGGCAAATAGATGACCGCTCTCGCGATCCCCTTCGCCCCCGCCACCACCTCCACCCTCGCCGTCGCCCCCGCCACTACCTCCACCCTCGCCGCCGCCATAGATCTCGCCACCCCCCCCGCCTCCTGACTCCGGGCGCGCCTGCCCCCCTCAGCAAGTCCGCTTGCGCGCCCCATGGAGTCGTCGGCCATATCCACGGGGGAATGGCTGGAAGACAGGCAGATGTACAAGATGCATCTCCCACATGTCTACAAAGCCTTCCCGCGGTGCTCCAGCCGCTCGACTCCATCGCGCCAGCGGTGCTGCGGGAGACTCGAGGGAGGAGATGGAGGGAGCGGGCGATGCGGATCTGCGATGACGCTCTCTCCTGGACCCAGTGCACGCGCGAATGGAGGGAAGCAGAGGAGGAAGCTGCGAGGGAGGAAGCCAAGGAGGGAACGAATCCGTTCTCTCACTCGCGCAGGTATGCTCGGATGTGCAAGGATCATGTGGATTGGGAGCTGCTGAATCTAGCCCTGCGTATCTACTTCGAAGGAGATTTCTCGGAGAAGCACAGGATGCCCCACCCTAGTGAGCCGCCGATTGCGTTCATTCGATGGGCAAAAAGAAAAGTGAATTCAGGAGATCCACGCCGTGCTACGAGATAGGAATGCTTGACTGGACTCCTACCCACCAGCACGCCACCGGAGCCGGAGCAGGTGGATCCCCTACCTTACCTCTCCCCAAACCTGCAGAAGATTGAAATTAGGCTTGCAATCTGCTTCAATTGAGCTGCCTGGTGGTTATTTCTGCTTCCTGAGAGACAACATCTGGCTGGAGGATGAGAAGGAATCAGGAACTCCGATGAATTTCCCCTATCATAACGGGGGGGGGGGAGCGCCGGTTGGGCAGTGGTACGACCCACCTCCGCCCCAAATGGGGGCACAATCTGGGCAGGCTCCTGTAATTGCCCAAGATCAATCTGCTGGTGGTTCTGACTCTCAGATCAGTGGGAAATCTCAAGGCAAGAATTAGCAAAAGAAGAGATAGGACATCTAGAAAACTTCTCCTGCTCCTACTTCGAGCCTTGTGGCATACTCTGAGGTGATCTGCTACAACTATTGGG
Source organism: Triticum aestivum (assembly GCF_018294505.1). Lineage (NCBI taxonomy): Eukaryota > Viridiplantae > Streptophyta > Magnoliopsida > Poales > Poaceae > Triticum > Triticum aestivum. Next base: position 435,797,929 of record NC_057809.1, read on the forward strand.
AACCAGTGCATCATTTGGATAAATGTGTCAAGCCCAAGAGTTGTTTTATCAGCAAAATGGTTACCCATAAAGTTGAGAATTGCCCTGTCAGAAGGAAAACCCATAGTTCTGCTAGATATGTTGGAAGTGCTGCTCTAGGATTATGTCCACCATTGACAGAATTTTCTGTGACACAGAATTAGATAGTTTTCCCCCTTTCTAGTTGTAGAGCTCTGCCCAGATGTGGTAGTGACTACACACCTTTGCTCTGGGACTCTGGCCTTAACCAAACTCCAAAGAGCAATAGTTTTAAATTTGAAAAGTGGTGGTTGCTTAGAGAAGATTTTACTGAGCTAGTCAGGAAAATCTGGAATGAGCCTACTGGGAGCAGCTGCCCCCTAGAAAATTGGCAGATCAAAATTAGGAGATTTAGAAGAACTACCAAAGGGTGGAACTCCAATGAGGAAGCTAATCTTAGAAGATACAAAAGGCTTCTCCTCCTTGAGTTTGATTCTCTAAAAATAAAGGCAGAAACCACTAACCTCTCTGAGGCTGAGACTAATAGATTAAACTTTGTCCATGCAGAGCTCAAGAAAATTTGGCTTCAAGAAGAAATCAAAGCCAAACAAAGGTCTAGAGATAGGAACATTAAGGAGGGTGATAGAAATACTCCTTACTTCCATGCAGTAGCTAACCAGAGGAGGATGAAAACCCTCATTCACTCCCTTGATGGCCCTAATGGCCCTATTACTGAGGTAGATGAGATGCTGAAAGTGGCTAGTGACTTCTACAAAGACCTGTTTAAGAAAGAAAACCCTTCTGGGTTCTCTCTACAAAACAATTTTTCCTGTGCTTCTGAAAAAGTCTCTCCTGCTGAAAATGAGCTGCTAGAAGCCCCTTTTTAAGGAAGCCATTTTAGCTCTTATCCTGATGGGGCTCCTGGTCTTGATGGGATTCCCTTCTTGTTTTACCAGCATTTTTGGGACTTGGTGAAAAATGATCTCTTAGATCTTTTCCAAGCCTTTCATAGAGGAGAGTTGGATCCAGCAACTTACTCATGGGTGGTCTGTTGGGGTCAAGTTAAATAACTGTGAAAGTGATTTTTCCTTGCTGGTAAAGTCCTTAGGCAAGGTGACCCCATCTCCCTGCTTTTGTTTAATTTAGTAGTGGACGTTCTTACTAAAATGCTGAGCAAAGCTGCTGATCATAGTCTGATTGCAGGGCTCTGTACTGAGGTCTGCTCTGGTGGCATCATCTGCCTTCAATATGTAGATGATACCATCCTTTTCTTAGACAATGACTCCACACATGCTAGAAATCTGAAAACTGTTCTAACCTGGTTTGAACAAGTCTCAGGCATGAGAATCAACTACTCTAAAAGTGAACTCATCCCTATCAACATGGATGATCAGGAGTTAGCTGACTTCCTCTCTATTCTAGTCTATAATAAAGGTAACTTCCCCATTAAGTACCTAGGTATCCCTCTCCACTATGATAAACTAAGGAGAGAGGATATCCAACCCCTTCTGGATAAAATCATTAAAAGGATCGCTGGGTGGAGGGGCAAACTTCTCTCTTACAGAGGTAGATTGATCCTCATACAAGCTTGTTTGGCTAGCATTCCAGTGTATCTCCTCTCCTTCTTCAAGTTCCCTAAATGGGCAGTGAACCTCATCAATTCTCAAATGTCTCATTGCTTGTGGAATGATTTTGAGGGAAATAGGAAGCTACACCTTGCTAATTGGGCCCTAGTCTCTATGAAAAAAGATTTTGGAGGCCTAGGCATACCTAACCTCCAAGAAATTAACATCTGTCTTCTAGGGTCTTGGATTAAAAGATACTATGAGGAAGACCTGAAACCCTGGAAGCTTCTTATTGCCCATAAATACCTAGGAAATAAACCTAATATTTTTGTCCCTTCCTCCAACCCTAAGACCTCTAGATTCTGGAAAGGATTAAAATCGATTATGCATGCTGTGAAATTTGGCTACAGATGGAACATAGGGGATGGGAGCAGAACCAGGTTCTGGGAAGATGCTTGGTTTGGCACATCCCCCCTAGCAGTCCAATTTTGGCCTATTGACTCTATCCGCAATGAGCTTAACAAAAGTATCAATGAAGTTTGGGACGGTCAATGCCTAAAACTCTCTTTTAGAAGGAACTTTAGTGATAGTCTCATGGAACAATGGTTCCAGTTGGAGGAAATTGCCAAAAGCATTACCTTTACTGTCGAGCCGAATGCCCTGATTTGGCAGCTAGACAATAAGGGGAAGTATTCCTCTAGCTCCCTCTATCATGTTATCAACTTTAGAGGGGTTCAACCCGTGTTTACCCCTGCTGTCTGGAAATTGAGAGTTCCCCCTAAAATTCATGTATTTCTCTGGCTTCTCTCCAAAAACAAATTGATGACTAGGGATAACCTTAGGAAGAGACACATCATCAAACCCCTTGATTGTGTTTACTGCTTGGAACAAGAGCTTTGTTCTCACCTATTTTTTGAATGTATAGTTGCTAAACATCTCTGGGCCCACATTGAGGAATATTTCTCTAGTCAGATTGGCTCATCCTTCGAATATGTCGCCAGATTCTAGATTGCTACCAAAAAGTTTTCAGTTTTAAACACTGTTAGCTCAGCTGTCCTTTGGTGCCTCTGGAAATATAGAAATGCTCTGATTTTCAGTAACACCTCCTGGATTTCCATTCCGCAGGTCTTGAGGTTGATCAGGGACATGGTGAGGAACTGGGCGATTCTCTCCTCCGGATCGGACAAGGACAAGTTGATGAGCTTCGTGGAAACCATAACAAGATCCCTACAGAAACCGTTGGCGATCACTTGTGGCTAAACAAGGCTCGACCTGCTCTGGGGCTGGACCCGTGGGCTCGTCTCAAGATCTCTGATGAAGATGATGGACACCTGGAACCGAAAAAGAGGGACATCCACCATGCTACGCCTTCCAGCCCAGTGTCTCCGCTTACTTACTGGTCGCCGCAGGCTGACACGGCCCCTCGGCTGAAGACCATGAAGGCTTTGCTGGACCCTCCTTGTGTCATTTGAGTGCTCTATCCGCTCTGCCTTTGGCACCGCTCAAGTGATTTGTTTTATTCAGAGAACTTGTTCATCCACCCCCCTAGTTTGTAGCTTTTCTACCTTTGCTTTCAAACTGCTCTTTGAGCTGCTGTATCAGAATATGTTGTGGTTTCGTTCTCAGCAATGGAACCGAGGAGATGCTCCCTGTTTTTCTAAAAACAATTATTTTATATGTTATTATATAAAGCTTAGTAAGACTGTAAATTTAAGGACGAATGTAATAATATCACTTATTATTTAAATATATTTATAACAAAATGCTCAGCCCCTTTTTATTTTTTGATAACATTGCTGGCCCGACCCAACATTATAATTAGAATCAGCCCAGCAAAATCGTGTATTTCGAGAAAGTGCAAATGGGCTGTAATTTTTTAGGAAATAAAATAAACGGGCCGCATGGACACTACATTATTTGTTCACCCAGCCTAGCTAAGGGCTGTAATTAAAAAAAAGATCAAATTGACTGTAAATGCTACCGCGCAAAAAAATACTGTAAATTCTGAAAAAATGGGTTGAATACGTGCCACATTTTTGGAGGCTGAAATGTGGGCCAATAGGTCGAAGCCAATGCAAGTCGTTGTCAATTTAGTCAACAAATGATTCTGACATGTTAGCCGTTGGATTTACATCCAACGACCAGCATCCATCTTCAATCTCTCGTCTTCTTCCTCCAGCGCCGCCGGGACCACCTCCCGCCTCCTGCTGCTAGCAGCTCTGCTTAGCACGCTTCGCTATGAAGCGCTACTCCACCGTTGGCCAGGCCATCCCTCCACCCCTCCACACCTCCTGTTCTTCTCCACCGACTGCCGAACCACACCACACTAGAACCAGTTAACCCACGTACACCTCTCTATCTGCGACTCTACTCCTGCGTCTTCCCATCTCCGGCTTGTTGCTGTCCGGGGCCTCGCCATCGTCCACCACCTTGGATGCGCTCGGCGCGGTGTGGTCAACATGGTCAACGAACGACACCATCGGAAGTAGACTGTGCGTGGAGTGGCTGACAGCTGGGTCCACGGCTGCACACAAGGAAATGCCTCCTTATTACGCACAAAATAATGATTCCTCCACCTGACATCTGGGACCCTCCGGAAGGGCCTTTGTATTTCGCGAAATAAAGTGCCCCCCGCTGACATGTCGGACCCACCAACTATCTTCGCACGCAAGGAAGTGCCTCCTTATTACACACAAAAAAATGAATATTCCCCCTGCCAGCTGGAACCCAGCATAGTGGGAGGCTGACTTGTGGGCCTACCAAGTTGACGGGGACAGAGGGCTTTGTCAACTTAGTCAATATGAACGATTCTAACTCCTGTTACCGTACAATATTCATCCAATGGCCATAGTGCTTCTTCAACCTCTGGTCTTCTTGCTCCAGCTGCCCAAACTAGCGTCGGTCGTGCCGCGTGCTCCTGCCTCCCGTGGCCGGCTGTGATGCCGCGGGGGCCTCACCGCCCCCTACTACTCCCACCGCTTGCCAGTCCATCCCTCTACTCACCCACACCCCCTGTTATTCTGCGGCGACAGCAGCCTCACACCGCAGCCGAACCAGTGAACCCTCATACTCCTCTTCGCGTGGGCATCCACTTCTGCATATTCCCCGGCTCCGAGTCATCCCCTTCCTAGTCCTCGCCGTCGTCCACCGCCCCGGTGCTCGGCGCGGCGTGGTCAACATGGTCAACGACCGACTTCCATCGGAAGAGTACTGTACGTGGACAGGCTGACAGCTCGGTCCATGGCAGCCACAAGGAAGTGCCTCCTTATTACGCGGAAAATAATTATTCCTCCACCTGACAGTGGGGACCTACCGGACGGGCCACCAGTATTTTTCAAAAAAAATCGTTTCCCACTGACTGCTAGGACCCACCGGACGGGCCACCGTATTTCGTGAAAAAAACGTTCCCCCCACTATCAGCTCGGACCCACCGGAAGTGCCTCATTATTAGGCACAAAAAAATGAATACTCCCCCAGCTAGCTGGGACCCACCTTGCTGGGAGCCTGACTTGTGGGCCTACTAAGTTGATGGGGACGAAGGGCTTTGTCAACTTAGTCAATATGAACGATTCTAGCTCCAGTGACTGTACGATGTCCATCCAACGGCCGTAGTGCTTCTTCAACCTCTGGTCTTCTTGCTCCAGCCGCCCAAAGCAGCGCTGGTCGTGCCGCATGCTCCTGCCTCCCGTGGCCGGCTATGCTGCCGCAAAGGCCTCACCGCCCCCTACTATTCCCATCGCTGGCCAGGCCCTGCGGCGACGGCAGCCTCACACCGCAGCCGAACCAGTGAACCCTCGTAGTCCTCTCCGCGCGGGCTTCCACTACCGCGCCGTCCCCTTCCTAGGCCTCGCCGTCGTCCACCGCTGTGGTGCTCTCCACGCGGCGTGGTCAACGTGGTCAAGGAACGACTTCCATCAGAAGAGTACTGTACGTGGAGAGGCTGACAGCTGGGTCCACGGCCACATCCCAGTTTTTTTGTGATTTGTGAAGTAAGTCGCTTTGTCAGGCCTGTTGGGATGCAAATCTTTCAAGACGAGCAGAGCTTTCATTCGGCTGGCCGAGCAAATGGCCCATCAGTAATGAGAAATGGGTTGTACATTTTTAAAACACATCAAACCGGTAATTAGTTTCAAATATCTTTTTTTCATTTTAGGATTTTAAATTACATTAATTTTTATGCATGGAGAATTTGTTGGATTTTATATTGATATACATTTATTTTTAAAATCAGTTTGAATGTGAGTCGAAATTTCAGGATTAAAAACAGTTCAGACCACACCGAAATATGCAAAAATTCGTATAATTTTTTAACCGTTGCCACAATATGGGTTGTAATGCTAACAAAATGAATATGGGCTCCAAAAAAAACCTTAAGAATTAGAAAATGGGCTGTAAATTATTAGAAATAATGGAAGATGTGTTGTATGCTGTTTTCCACAGATTTGAGGCTTTCCTAAAAAAAGGTTGACGCACAAGCACTGACTGTTGGATGTCCATCCAACGGCCGTTGTGCTTCTTCAATCTCTGATCTTCCTGCTCCAGCCGCTCAAACAAGCGCCGGCGGGACTGCCTGCTCCCTCCTCCTCGCGGCCGGCTGTGCTGCCGCGCAGGCCTCACCGCCCGACCATACTCCCATCGTTGGCCTAGCCATCCCTCTACTCACCCACACCTGCTGTTATTCTCCGGCGATGGCAGACGAACCAGTAAACCCTCGTACAGTCGTACTCCCCTCCGCATGGGAAACAACTGCCGAGTCTTCCCTGCCTCCGTGTCATCCCCTTCCTAGGCCTCGCCGTCGTCCACCGCCCTGGCGCTCTCGGCGCGGTGTGGTCAACGTGGTCAAGGAACGACTTCCATCGAACGTGGACTGTACGTGGAGAGGCTGACAGCTGGGTCCACGGCTGCAGCAAGGAAGTGCGTACGGGCAAAAAAATGATTCGCCCCCTAACTGCTAGGACCCACCAGCTACATCTTCGCAGGCAAGGAAGTGCCTGACAGTCGGAACCCACCTGGTCGAAGCGTACGTAGCGTTGTCGTTCTAGTCGCGAACGTGTACGTACATACTGGTCAATGTAGAGGCACGCACATGTCGTAGTAGAGGCGCGCACGTAGCATTTACACGTACGTACAATGGCCAGGGTGCAAGAAAGAAAATACGGCCACGTATGTGTACATACGGGCGGGGTCTCAAATGCCTACCCGCGCATACGTACGGCCAGTGCTCGTGTACATGGCTGGGTCGGAGCGGAGAAACAGCGTCGTCGTCGTGTTCATGGGGAGGCAACGGAATGCGTCATGTTCATCAGGAGGCAACAAAATGCGTTGTGTTCATCGGGAGGGCTTGGACGGAACATGCGATGGAAACAAGGCCTGGCGTACCACAGAAGGGAGGAAACGGCCTTGTGTTCGACCGGCCACATTCGAAACGGGATCCTGTTCATCAGGAGGGGCCTGGCGTACCCCAAAACGGAGGAAACGGACCTCCTACGGTCGAAACGGGGGTCCTGTTGATCGGGAGGGGTGTGGCGTACCGCAAAACGGACGAAACGGACTTGTGTTGGAGCGCTACGGTCGAAACGGGGGTCCTGTTCATCGGGAGGGGTGTGGGTGTGTGGCGTACCGCAAAACGGGACTCCATGAGATACTGTTCATCTCCACCGTCGACCTCCTCCAGCCTCCACGGGCTCCTGTTCATCCAGCCTCCACCGCGCAC